>NW_028168006.1:0-154293 GCF_964194135.1 Talpa europaea
ACCCCGCCCCTCCGTCTAGGGCCTGTTCGTGCGAGGGGCCGTCCCCTCGGGGTGTGAGTGTTAGAGGAGGGTGCAGGTGTCCTCTAGGGGGAAGATTGACCATTCCCCCGAGGGGGATAGGGTCTCGATTCCCCATGGGCGTTTGGGTGCCCCTAAGCCCAAGGGGGCTGAGGGTCCCCGAACCACACCCCCGCTCTCCAGCCACCCTCCCGGCGGCCCGGGAACGGCACCTTTGCGCATGCGCAGTCGGTGGGCGGGGTTAGGCTCCAGCCGAGCGCGGAGCCTGGGCCTCATCAGCCCTGCTGGGCGGGGGAGGACGCTTCCCCTTTGAGTGTTGCCGGCTTGCCCGGGGCATATCCGCGCCGGCCTGTCCGCCTGCCGTTTTGGAAGAGGCCGGGTCGCCGCTTGTCCGTGGCTTACAGGGGCTGCCCTCCCCTGACAGTGACCCCGCCCCTCCTACTAGGGCGTGTTCGGGCGCAGGGCCGGGCTCTGGGGCTGTGAGTGCAGGAGCAGGGTGCAGGTGTGCCCCGGCAGGAAGATTTGCCATTCCCCGAGGGGGAAGAGGGTCCCGATTCCCCATGGGGGTAGAGTTGCCCTACCCCCAAGGGGGCTGAGGGTGCCCGAACCACCACCCCCCCGCTCACCCGCGCCCCCTGCCGGCGGCCTTGAGAACTGCACCCTTGCGCATGCGCAGACGGGAGGGCGGGGTCAGGCTGGGCCCGGGGGCGGAGCCTGGGCCTCATCAGCCCTGCTGGGCCAGGTGAGGCCGCTTCCACTTTGAGTGGTCCTGGCCTGCCCGGGGCTTTCTGCGCCGGCCTTTCCGCCTGCAGTGCTGGAAGAGGCCGCGGTCGCCCCTTGTCCGAGGCTTACAGGGGGTGCCCTCCCCTGAGAGAGACCCCGCCCCTCCGTCTAGGGCCTGTTCGTGCGAGGGGCCGTCCCCTCGGGGTGTGAGTGTTAGAGGAGGGTGCAGGTGTCCTCTAGGGGGAAGATTGACCATTCCCCCGAGGGGGATAGGGTCTCGATTCCCCCATGGGCGTTTGGGTGCCCCTAAGCCCAAGGGGGCTGAGGGTCCCCGAACCACACCCCCGCTCTCCAGCCACCCTCCCGGCGGCCCGGGAACGGCACCTTTGCGCATGCGCAGTCGGTGGGCGGGGTTAGGCTCCAGCCGAGCGCGGAGCCTGGGCCTCATCAGCCCTGCTGGGCGGGGGAGGACGCTTCCCCTTTGAGTGTTGCCGGCTTGCCCGGGGCATATCCGCGCCGGCCTGTCCGCCTGCCGTTTTGGAAGAGGCCGGGTCGCCGCTTGTCCGTGGCTTACAGGGGCTGCCCTCCCCTGACAGTGACCCCGCCCCTCCTACTAGGGCGTGTTCGGGCGCAGGGCCGGGCTCTGGGGCTGTGAGTGCAGGAGCAGGGTGCAGGTGTGCCCCGGCAGGAAGATTTGCCATTCCCCCGAGGGGGAAGAGGGTCCCGATTCCCCATGGGGGTAGAGTTGCCCTACCCCCAAGGGGGCTGAGGGTGCCCGAACCACCACCCCCCCGCTCACCCGCGCCCCCTGCCGGCGGCCTTGAGAACTGCACCCTTGCGCATGCGCAGACGGGAGGGCGGGGGTCAGGCTGGGCCCGGGGGCGGAGCCTGGGCCTCATCAGCCCTGCTGGGCCAGGTGAGGCCGCTTCCACTTTGAGTGGTCCTGGCCTGCCCGGGGCTTTCTGCGCCGGCCTTTCCGCCTGCAGTGCTGGAAGAGGCCGCGGTCGCCCCTTGTCCGAGGCTTACAGGGGGTGCCCTCCCCTGAGAGAGACCCCCGCCCCTCCGTCTAGGGCCTGTTCGTGCGAGGGGCCGTCCCCTCGGGGTGTGAGTGTTAGAGGAGGGTGCAGGTGTCCTCTAGGGGGAAGATTGACCATTCCCCCGAGGGGGATAGGGTCTCGATTCCCCATGGGCGTTTGGGTGCCCCTAAGCCCAAGGGGGCTGAGGGTCCCCGAACCACACCCCCGCTCTCCAGCCACCCTCCCGGCGGCCCGGGAACGGCACCTTTGCGCATGCGCAGTCGGTGGGCGGGGTTAGGCTCCAGCCGAGCGCGGAGCCTGGGCCTCATCAGCCCTGCTGGGCGGGGGAGGACGCTTCCCCTTTGAGTGTTGCCGGCTTGCCCGGGGCATATCCGCGCCGGCCTGTCCGCCTGCCGTTTTGGAAGAGGCCGGGTCGCCGCTTGTCCGTGGCTTACAGGGGCTGCCCTCCCCTGACAGTGACCCCGCCCCTCCTACTAGGGCGTGTTCGGGCGCAGGGCCGGGCTCTGGGCTGTGAGTGCAGGAGCAGGGTGCAGGTGTGCCCCGGCAGGAAGATTTGCCATTCCCCCGAGGGGGAAGAGGGTCCCCGATTCCCCATGGGGGTAGAGTTGCCCTACCCCCAAGGGGGCTGAGGGTCCCCGAACCACCACCCCCCCGCTCACCCGCGCCCCCTGCCGGCGGCCTTGAGAACTGCACCCTTGCGCATGCGCAGACGGGAGGGCGGGGTCAGGCTGGGCCCGGGGGCGGAGCCTGGGCCTCATCAGCCCTGCTGGGCCAGGTGAGGCCGCTTCCACTTTGAGTGGTCCTGGCCTGCCCGGGGCTTTCTGCGCCGGCCTTTCCGCCTGCAGTGCTGGAAGAGGCCGCGGTCGCCCCTTGTCCGAGGCTTACAGGGGGTGCCCTCCCCTGAGAGAGACCCCGCCCCTCCGTCTAGGGCCTGTTCGTGCGAGGGGCCGTCCCCTCGGGGTGTGAGTGTTAGAGGAGGGTGCAGGTGTCCTCTAGGGGGAAGATTGACCATTCCCCCGAGGGGGATAGGGTCTCGATTCCCCATGGGCGTTTGGGTGCCCCTAAGCCCAAGGGGGCTGAGGGTCCCCGAACCACACCCCCGCTCTCCAGCCACCCTCCCGGCGGCCCGGGAACGGCACCTTTGCGCATGCGCAGTCGGTGGGCGGGGTTAGGCTCCAGCCGAGCGCGGAGCCTGGGCCTCATCAGCCCTGCTGGGCGGGGGAGGACGCTTCCCCTTTGAGTGTTGCCGGCTTGCCCGGGGCATATCCGCGCCGGCCTGTCCGCCTGCCGTTTTGGAAGAGGCCGGGTCGCCGCTTGTCCGTGGCTTACAGGGGCTGCCCTCCCCTGACAGTGACCCCGCCCCTCCTACTAGGGCGTGTTCGGGCGCAGGGCCGGGCTCTGGGGCTGTGAGTGCAGGAGCAGGGTGCAGGTGTGCCCCGGCAGGAAGATTTGCCATTCCCCCGAGGGGGAAGAGGGTCCCGATTCCCCATGGGGGTAGAGTTGCCCTACCCCCAAGGGGGCTGAGGGTGCCCGAACCACCACCCCCCCGCTCACCCGCGCCCCCTGCCGGCGGCCTTGAGAACTGCACCCTTGCGCATGCGCAGACGGGAGGGCGGGGTCAGGCTGGGCCCGGGGGCGGAGCCTGGGCCTCATCAGCCCTGCTGGGCCAGGTGAGGCCGCTTCCACTTTGAGTGGTCCTGGCCTGCCCGGGGCTTTCTGCGCCGGCCTTTCCGCCTGCAGTGCTGGAAGAGGCCGCGGTCGCCCCTTGTCCGAGGCTTACAGGGGGTGCCCTCCCCTGAGAGAGACCCCGCCCCTCCGTCTAGGGCCTGTTCGTGCGAGGGGCCGTCCCCTCGGGGTGTGAGTGTTAGAGGAGGGTGCAGGTGTCCTCTAGGGGGAAGATTGACCATTCCCCCGAGGGGGATAGGGTCTCGATTCCCCATGGGCGTTTGGGTGCCCCTAAGCCCAAGGGGGCTGAGGGTCCCCGAACCACACCCCCGCTCTCCAGCCACCCTCCCGGCGGCCCGGGAACGGCACCTTTGCGCATGCGCAGTCGGTGGGCGGGGTTAGGCTCCAGCCGAGCGCGGAGCCTGGGCCTCATCAGCCCTGCTGGGCGGGGGAGGACGCTTCCCCTTTGAGTGTTGCCGGCTTGCCCGGGGCATATCCGCGCCGGCCTGTCCGCCTGCCGTTTTGGAAGAGGCCGGGTCGCCGCTTGTCCGTGGCTTACAGGGGCTGCCCTCCCCTGACAGTGACCCCGCCCCTCCTACTAGGGCGTGTTCGGGCGCAGGGCCGGGCTCTGGGGCTGTGAGTGCAGGAGCAGGGTGCAGGTGTGCCCCGGCAGGAAGATTTGCCATTCCCCCGAGGGGGAAGAGGGTCCCGATTCCCCATGGGGGTAGAGTTGCCCTACCCCCAAGGGGGCTGAGGGTGCCCGAACCACCACCCCCCCGCTCACCCGCGCCCCCTGCCGGCGGCCTTGAGAACTGCACCCTTGCGCATGCGCAGACGGGAGGGCGGGGTCAGGCTGGGCCCGGGGGCGGAGCCTGGGCCTCATCAGCCCTGCTGGGCCAGGTGAGGCCGCTTCCACTTTGAGTGGTCCTGGCCTGCCCGGGGCTTTCTGCGCCGGCCTTTCCGCCTGCAGTGCTGGAAGAGGCCGCGGTCGCCCCTTGTCCGAGGCTTACAGGGGGTGCCCTCCCCTGAGAGAGACCCCGCCCCTCCGTCTAGGGCCTGTTCGTGCGAGGGGCCGTCCCCTCGGGGTGTGAGTGTTAGAGGAGGGTGCAGGTGTCCTCTAGGGGGAAGATTGACCATTCCCCCGAGGGGGATAGGGTCTCGATTCCCCATGGGCGTTTGGGTGCCCCTAAGCCCAAGGGGGCTGAGGGTCCCCGAACCACACCCCCGCTCTCCAGCCACCCTCCCGGCGGCCCGGGAACGGCACCTTTGCGCATGCGCAGTCGGTGGGCGGGGTTAGGCTCCAGCCGAGCGCGGAGCCTGGGCCTCATCAGCCCTGCTGGGCGGGGGAGGACGCTTCCCCTTTGAGTGTTGCCGGCTTGCCCGGGGCATATCCGCGCCGGCCTGTCCGCCTGCCGTTTTGGAAGAGGCCGGGTCGCCGCTTGTCCGTGGCTTACAGGGGCTGCCCTCCCCTGACAGTGACCCCGCCCCTCCTACTAGGGCGTGTTCGGGCGCAGGGCCGGGCTCTGGGGCTGTGAGTGCAGGAGCAGGGTGCAGGTGTGCCCCGGCAGGAAGATTTGCCATTCCCCCGAGGGGGAAGAGGGTCCCGATTCCCCATGGGGGTAGAGTTGCCCTACCCCCAAGGGGGCTGAGGGTGCCCGAACCACCACCCCCCCGCTCACCCGCGCCCCCTGCCGGCGGCCTTGAGAACTGCACCCTTGCGCATGCGCAGACGGGAGGGCGGGGTCAGGCTGGGCCCGGGGGCGGAGCCTGGGCCTCATCAGCCCTGCTGGGCCAGGTGAGGCCGCTTCCACTTTGAGTGGTCCTGGCCTGCCCGGGGCTTTCTGCGCCGGCCTTTCCGCCTGCAGTGCTGGAAGAGGCCGCGGTCGCCCCTTGTCCGAGGCTTACAGGGGGTGCCCTCCCCTGAGAGAGACCCCGCCCCTCCGTCTAGGGCCTGTTCGTGCGAGGGGCCGTCCCCTCGGGGTGTGAGTGTTAGAGGAGGGTGCAGGTGTCCTCTAGGGGGAAGATTGACCATTCCCCCGAGGGGGATAGGGTCTCGATTCCCCATGGGCGTTTGGGTGCCCCTAAGCCCAAGGGGGCTGAGGGTCCCCGAACCACACCCCCGCTCTCCAGCCACCCTCCCGGCGGCCCGGGAACGGCACCTTTGCGCATGCGCAGTCGGTGGGCGGGGTTAGGCTCCAGCCGAGCGCGGAGCCTGGGCCTCATCAGCCCTGCTGGGCGGGGGAGGACGCTTCCCCTTTGAGTGTTGCCGGCTTGCCCGGGGCATATCCGCGCCGGCCTGTCCGCCTGCCGTTTTGGAAGAGGCCGGGTCGCCGCTTGTCCGTGGCTTACAGGGGCTGCCCTCCCCTGACAGTGACCCCGCCCCTCCTACTAGGGCGTGTTCGGGCGCAGG
The DNA here is from genome assembly GCF_964194135.1 of Talpa europaea. Classification (NCBI taxonomy): domain Eukaryota; kingdom Metazoa; phylum Chordata; class Mammalia; order Eulipotyphla; family Talpidae; genus Talpa; species Talpa europaea. The sequence goes on from NW_028168006.1 coordinate 5,854, forward strand.
GCCGGGCTCTGGGGCTGTGAGTGCAGGAGCAGGGTGCAGGTGTGCCCCGGCAGGAAGATTTGCCATTCCCCCGAGGGGGAAGAGGGTCCCGATTCCCCATGGGGGTAGAGTTGCCCTACCCCCAAGGGGGCTGAGGGTGCCCGAACCACCACCCCCCCGCTCACCCGCGCCCCCTGCCGGCGGCCTTGAGAACTGCACCCTTGCGCATGCGCAGACGGGAGGGCGGGGTCAGGCTGGGCCCGGGGGCGGAGCCTGGGCCTCATCAGCCCTGCTGGGCCAGGTGAGGCCGCTTCCACTTTGAGTGGTCCTGGCCTGCCCGGGGCTTTCTGCGCCGGCCTTTCCGCCTGCAGTGCTGGAAGAGGCCGCGGTCGCCCCTTGTCCGAGGCTTACAGGGGGTGCCCTCCCCTGAGAGAGACCCCGCCCCTCCGTCTAGGGCCTGTTCGTGCGAGGGGCCGTCCCCTCGGGGTGTGAGTGTTAGAGGAGGGTGCAGGTGTCCTCTAGGGGGAAGATTGACCATTCCCCCGAGGGGGATAGGGTCTCGATTCCCCATGGGCGTTTGGGTGCCCCTAAGCCCAAGGGGGCTGAGGGTCCCCGAACCACACCCCCGCTCTCCAGCCACCCTCCCGGCGGCCCGGGAACGGCACCTTTGCGCATGCGCAGTCGGTGGGCGGGGTTAGGCTCCAGCCGAGCGCGGAGCCTGGGCCTCATCAGCCCTGCTGGGCGGGGGAGGACGCTTCCCCTTTGAGTGTTGCCGGCTTGCCCGGGGCATATCCGCGCCGGCCTGTCCGCCTGCCGTTTTGGAAGAGGCCGGGTCGCCGCTTGTCCGTGGCTTACAGGGGCTGCCCTCCCCTGACAGTGACCCCGCCCCTCCTACTAGGGCGTGTTCGGGCGCAGGGCCGGGCTCTGGGGCTGTGAGTGCAGGAGCAGGGTGCAGGTGTGCCCCGGCAGGAAGATTTGCCATTCCCCCGAGGGGGAAGAGGGTCCCGATTCCCCATGGGGGTAGAGTTACCCTACCCCCAAGGGGGCTGAGGGTGCCCGAACCACCACCCCCCCGCTCACCCGCGCCCCCTGCCGGCGGCCTTGAGAACTGCACCCTTGCGCATGCGCAGACGGGAGGGCGGGGTCAGGCTGGGCCCGGGGGCGGAGCCTGGGCCTCATCAGCCCTGCTGGGCCAGGTGAGGCCGCTTCCACTTTGAGTGGTCCTGGCCTGCCCGGGGCTTTCTGCGCCGGCCTTTCCGCCTGCAGTGCTGGAAGAGGCCGCGGTCGCCCCTTGTCCGAGGCTTACAGGGGGTGCCCTCCCCTGAGAGAGACCCCGCCCCTCCGTCTAGGGCCTGTTCGTGCGAGGGGCCGTCCCCTCGGGGTGTGAGTGTTAGAGGAGGGTGCAGGTGTCCTCTAGGGGGAAGATTGACCATTCCCCCGAGGGGGATAGGGTCTCGATTCCCCATGGGCGTTTGGGTGCCCCTAAGCCCAAGGGGGCTGAGGGTCCCCGAACCACACCCCCGCTCTCCAGCCACCCTCCCGGCGGCCCGGGAACGGCACCTTTGCGCATGCGCAGTCGGTGGGCGGGGTTAGGCTCCAGCCGAGCGCGGAGCCTGGGCCTCATCAGCCCTGCTGGGCGGGGGAGGACGCTTCCCCTTTGAGTGTTGCCGGCTTGCCCGGGGCATATCCGCGCCGGCCTGTCCGCCTGCCGTTTTGGAAGAGGCCGGGTCGCCGCTTGTCCGTGGCTTACAGGGGCTGCCCTCCCCTGACAGTGACCCCGCCCCTCCTACTAGGGCGTGTTCGGGCGCAGGGCCGGGCTCTGGGGCTGTGAGTGCAGGAGCAGGGTGCAGGTGTGCCCCGGCAGGAAGATTTGCCATTCCCCCGAGGGGGAAGAGGGTCCCGATTCCCCATGGGGGTAGAGTTGCCCTACCCCCAAGCGGGCTGAGGGTGCCCGAACCACCACCCCCCCGCTCACCCGCGCCCCCTGCCGGCGGCCTTGAGAACTGCACCCTTGCGCATGCGCAGACGGGAGGGCGGGGTCAGGCTGGGCCCGGGGGCGGAGCCTGGGCCTCATCAGCCCTGCTGGGCCAGGTGAGGCCGCTTCCACTTTGAGTGGTCCTGGCCTGCCCGGGGCTTTCTGCGCCGGCCTTTCCGCCTGCAGTGCTGGAAGAGGCCGCGGTCGCCCCTTGTCCGAGGCTTACAGGGGGTGCCCTCCCCTGAGAGAGACCCCGCCCCTCCGTCTAGGGCCTGTTCGTGCGAGGGGCCGTCCCCTCGGGGTGTGAGTGTTAGAGGAGGGTGCAGGTGTCCTCTAGGGGGAAGATTGACCATTCCCCCGAGGGGGATAGGGTCTCGATTCCCCATGGGCGTTTGGGTGCCCCTAAGCCCAAGGGGGCTGAGGGTCCCCGAACCACACCCCCGCTCTCCAGCCACCCTCCCGGCGGCCCGGGAACGGCACCTTTGCGCATGCGCAGTCGGTGGGCGGGGTTAGGCTCCAGCCGAGCGCGGAGCCTGGGCCTCATCAGCCCTGCTGGGCGGGGGAGGACGCTTCCCCTTTGAGTGTTGCCGGCTTGCCCGGGGCATATCCGCGCCGGCCTGTCCGCCTGCCGTTTTGGAAGAGGCCGGGTCGCCGCTTGTCCGTGGCTTACAGGGGCTGCCCTCCCCTGACAGTGACCCCGCCCCTCCTACTAGGGCGTGTTCGGGCGCAGGGCCGGGCTCTGGGGCTGTGAGTGCAGGAGCAGGGTGCAGGTGTGCCCCGGCAGGAAGATTTGCCATTCCCCCGAGGGGGAAGAGGGTCCCGATTCCCCATGGGGGTAGAGTTGCCCTACCCCCAAGGGGGCTGAGGGTGCCCGAACCACCACCCCCCCGCTCACCCGCGCCCCCTGCCGGCGGCCTTGAGAACTGCACCCTTGCGCATGCGCAGACGGGAGGGCGGGGTCAGGCTGGGCCCGGGGGCGGAGCCTGGGCCTCATCAGCCCTGCTGGGCCAGGTGAGGCCGCTTCCACTTTGAGTGGTCCTGGCCTGCCCGGGGCTTTCTGCGCCGGCCTTTCCGCCTGCAGTGCTGGAAGAGGCCGCGGTCGCCCCTTGTCCGAGGCTTACAGGGGGTGCCCTCCCCTGAGAGAGACCCCGCCCCTCCGTCTAGGGCCTGTTCGTGCGAGGGGCCGTCCCCTCGGGGTGTGAGTGTTAGAGGAGGGTGCAGGTGTCCTCTAGGGGGAAGATTGACCATTCCCCCGAGGGGGATAGGGTCTCGATTCCCCATGGGCGTTTGGGTGCCCCTAAGCCCAAGGGGGCTGAGGGTCCCCGAACCACACCCCCGCTCTCCAGCCACCCTCCCGGCGGCCCGGGAACGGCACCTTTGCGCATGCGCAGTCGGTGGGCGGGGTTAGGCTCCAGCCGAGCGCGGAGCCTGGGCCTCATCAGCCCTGCTGGGCGGGGGAGGACGCTTCCCCTTTGAGTGTTGCCGGCTTGCCCGGGGCATATCCGCGCCGGCCTGTCCGCCTGCCGTTTTGGAAGAGGCCGGGTCGCCGCTTGTCCGTGGCTTACAGGGGCTGCCCTCCCCTGACAGTGACCCCGCCCCTCCTACTAGGGCGTGTTCGGGCGCAGGGCCGGGCTCTGGGGCTGTGAGTGCAGGAGCAGGGTGCAGGTGTGCCCCGGCAGGAAGATTTGCCATTCCCCCGAGGGGGAAGAGGGTCCCGATTCCCCATGGGGGTAGAGTTGCCCTACCCCCAAGGGGGCTGAGGGTGCCCGAACCACCACCCCCCCGCTCACCCGCGCCCCCTGCCGGCGGCCTTGAGAACTGCACCCTTGCGCATGCGCAGACGGGAGGGCGGGGTCAGGCTGGGCCCGGGGGCGGAGCCTGGGCCTCATCAGCCCTGCTGGGCCAGGTGAGGCCGCTTCCACTTTGAGTGGTCCTGGCCTGCCCGGGGCTTTCTGCGCCGGCCTTTCCGCCTGCAGTGCTGGAAGAGGCCGCGGTCGCCCCTTGTCCGAGGCTTACAGGGGGTGCCCTCCCCTGAGAGAGACCCCGCCCCTCCGTCTAGGGCCTGTTCGTGCGAGGGGCCGTCCCCTCGGGGTGTGAGTGTTAGAGGAGGGTGCAGGTGTCCTCTAGGGGGAAGATTGACCATTCCCCCGAGGGGGATAGGGTCTCGATTCCCCATGGGCGTTTGGGTGCCCCTAAGCCCAAGGGGGCTGAGGGTCCCCGAACCACACCCCCGCTCTCCAGCCACCCTCCCGGCGGCCCGGGAACGGCACCTTTGCGCATGCGCAGTCGGTGGGCGGGGTTAGGCTCCAGCCGAGCGCGGAGCCTGGGCCTCATCAGCCCTGCTGGGCGGGGGAGGACGCTTCCCCTTTGAGTGTTGCCGGCTTGCCCGGGGCATATCCGCGCCGGCCTGTCCGCCTGCCGTTTTGGAAGAGGCCGGGTCGCCGCTTGTCCGTGGCTTACAGGGGCTGCCCTCCCCTGACAGTGACCCCGCCCCTCCTACTAGGGCGTGTTCGGGCGCAGGGCCGGGCTCTGGGGCTGTGAGTGCAGGAGCAGGGTGCAGGTGTGCCCCGGCAGGAAGATTTGCCATTCCCCCGAGGGGGAAGAGGGTCCCGATTCCCCATGGGGGTAGAGTTGCCCTACCCCCAAGGGGGCTGAGGGTCCCCGAACCAACACCCCCCCGCTCACCCGCGCCCCCTGCCGGCGGCCTTGAGAACTGCACCCTTGCGCATGCGCAGACGGGAGGGCGGGGTCAGGCTGGGCCCGGGGGCGGAGCCTGGGCCTCATCAGCCCTGCTGGGCCAGGTGAGGCCGCTTCCACTTTGAGTGGTCCTGGCCTGCCCGGGGCTTTCTGCGCCGGCCTTTCCGCCTGCAGTGCTGGAAGAGGCCGCGGTCGCCCCTTGTCCGAGGCTTACAGGGGGTGCCCTCCCCTGAGAGAGACCCCGCCCCTCCGTCTAGGGCCTGTTCGTGCGAGGGGCCGTCCCCTCGGGGTGTGAGTGTTAGAGGAGGGTGCAGGTGTCCTCTAGGGGGAAGATTGACCATTCCCCCGAGGGGGATAGGGTCTCGATTCCCCATGGGCGTTTGGGTGCCCCTAAGCCCAAGGGGGCTGAGGGTCCCCGAACCACACCCCCGCTCTCCAGCCACCCTCCCGGCGGCCCGGGAACGGCACCTTTGCGCATGCGCAGTCGGTGGGCGGGGTTAGGCTCCAGCCGAGCGCGGAGCCTGGGCCTCATCAGCCCTGCTGGGCGGGGGAGGACGCTTCCCCTTTGAGTGTTGCCGGCTTGCCCGGGGCATATCCGCGCCGGCCTGTCCGCCTGCCGTTTTGGAAGAGGCCGGGTCGCCGCTTGTCCGTGGCTTACAGGGGCTGCCCTCCCCTGACAGTGACCCCGCCCCTCCTACTAGGGCGTGTTCGGGCGCAGGGCCGGGCTCTGGGGCTGTGAGTGCAGGAGCAGGGTGCAGGTGTGCCCCGGCAGGAAGATTTGCCATTCCCCCGAGGGGGAAGAGGGTCCCGATTCCCCATGGGGGTAGAGTTGCCCTACCCCCAAGGGGGCTGAGGGTCCCCGAACCACCACCCCCCCGCTCACCCGCGCCCCCTGCCGGCGGCCTTGAGAACTGCACCCTTGCGCATGCGCAGACGGGAGGGCGGGGTCAGGCTGGGCCCGGGGGCGGAGCCTGGGCCTCATCAGCCCTGCTGGGCCAGGTGAGGCCGCTTCCACTTTGAGTGGTCCTGGCCTGCCCGGGGCTTTCTGCGCCGGCCTTTCCGCCTGCAGTGCTGGAAGAGGCCGCGGTCGCCCCTTGTCCGAGGCTTACAGGGGGTGCCCTCCCCTGAGAGAGACCCCGCCCCTCCGTCTAGGGCCTGTTCGTGCGAGGGGCCGTCCCCTCGGGGTGTGAGTGTTAGAGGAGGGTGCAGGTGTCCTCTAGGGGGAAGATTGACCATTCCCCCGAGGGGGATAGGGTCTCGATTCCCCATGGGCGTTTGGGTGCCCCTAAGCCCAAGGGGGCTGAGGGTCCCCGAACCACACCCCCGCTCTCCAGCCACCCTCCCGGCGGCCCGGGAACGGCACCTTTGCGCATGCGCAGTCGGTGGGCGGGGTTAGGCTCCAGCCGAGCGCGGAGCCTGGGCCTCATCAGCCCTGCTGGGCGGGGGAGGACGCTTCCCCTTTGAGTGTTGCCGGCTTGCCCGGGGCATATCCGCGCCGGCCTGTCCGCCTGCCGTTTTGGAAGAGGCCGGGTCGCCGCTTGTCCGTGGCTTACAGGGGCTGCCCTCCCCTGACAGTGACCCCGCCCCTCCTACTAGGGCGTGTTCGGGCGCAGGGCCGGGCTCTGGGGCTGTGAGTGCAGGAGCAGGGTGCAGGTGTGCCCCGGCAGGAAGATTTGCCATTCCCCCGAGGGGGAAGAGGGTCCCGATTCCCCATGGGGGTAGAGTTGCCCTACCCCCAAGGGGGCTGAGGGTGCCCGAACCACCACCCCCCCGCTCACCCGCGCCCCCTGCCGGCGGCCTTGAGAACTGCACCCTTGCGCATGCGCAGACGGGAGGGCGGGGTCAGGCTGGGCCCGGGGGCGGAGCCTGGGCCTCATCAGCCCTGCTGGGCCAGGTGAGGCCGCTTCCACTTTGAGTGGTCCTGGCCTGCCCGGGGCTTTCTGCGCCGGCCTTTCCGCCTGCAGTGCTGGAAGAGGCCGCGGTCGCCCCTTGTCCGAGGCTTACAGGGGGTGCCCTCCCCTGAGAGAGACCCCGCCCCTCCGTCTAGGGCCTGTTCGTGCGAGGGGCCGTCCCCTCGGGGTGTGAGTGTTAGAGGAGGGTGCAGGTGTCCTCTAGGGGGAAGATTGACCATTCCCCCGAGGGGGATAGGGTCTCGATTCCCCATGGGCGTTTGGGTGCCCCTAAGCCCAAGGGGGCTGAGGGTCCCCGAACCACACCCCCGCTCTCCAGCCACCCTCCCGGCGGCCCGGGAACGGCACCTTTGCGCATGCGCAGTCGGTGGGCGGGGTTAGGCTCCAGCCGAGCGCGGAGCCTGGGCCTCATCAGCCCTGCTGGGCGGGGGAGGACGCTTCCCCTTTGAGTGTTGCCGGCTTGCCCGGGGCATATCCGCGCCGGCCTGTCCGCCTGCCGTTTTGGAAGAGGCCGCGTCGCCGCTTGTCCGTGGCTTACAGGGGCTGCCCTCCCCTGACAGTGACCCCGCCCCTCCTACTAGGGCGTGTTCGGGCGCAGGGCCGGGCTCTGGGGCTGTGAGTGCAGGAGCAGGGTGCAGGTGTGCCCCGGCAGGAAGATTTGCCATTCCCCCGAGGGGGAAGAGGGTCCCGATTCCCCATGGGGGTAGAGTTGCCCTACCCCCAAGGGGGCTGAGGGTGCCCGAACCACCACCCCCCCGCTCACCCGCGCCCCCTGCCGGCGGCCTTGAGAACTGCACCCTTGCGCATGCGCAGACGGGAGGGCGGGGTCAGGCTGGGCCCGGGGGCGGAGCCTGGGCCTCATCAGCCCTGCTGGGCCAGGTGAGGCCGCTTCCACTTTGAGTGGTCCTGGCCTGCCCGGGGCTTTCTGCGCCGGCCTTTCCGCCTGCAGTGCTGGAAGAGGCCGCGGTCGCCCCTTGTCCGAGGCTTACAGGGGGTGCCCTCCCCTGAGAGAGACCCCGCCCCTCCGTCTAGGGCCTGTTCGTGCGAGGGGCCGTCCCCTCGGGGTGTGAGTGTTAGAGGAGGGTGCAGGTGTCCTCTAGGGGGAAGATTGACCATTCCCCCGAGGGGGATAGGGTCTCGATTCCCCATGGGCGTTTGGGTGCCCCTAAGCCCAAGGGGGCTGAGGGTCCCCGAACCACACCCCCGCTCTCCAGCCACCCTCCCGGCGGCCCGGGAACGGCACCTTTGCGCATGCGCAGTCGGTGGGCGGGGTTAGGCTCCAGCCGAGCGCGGAGCCTGGGCCTCATCAGCCCTGCTGGGCGGGGGAGGACGCTTCCCCTTTGAGTGTTGCCGGCTTGCCCGGGGCATATCCGCGCCGGCCTGTCCGCCTGCCGTTTTGGAAGAGGCCGGGTCGCCGCTTGTCCGTGGCTTACAGGGGCTGCCCTCCCCTGACAGTGACCCCGCCCCTCCTACTAGGGCGTGTTCGGGCGCAGGGCCGGGCTCTGGGGCTGTGAGTGCAGGAGCAGGGTGCAGGTGTGCCCCGGCAGGAAGATTTGCCATTCCCCCGAGGGGGAAGAGGGTCCCGATTCCCCATGGGGGTAGAGTTGCCCTACCCCCAAGCGGGCTGAGGGTGCCCGAACCACCACCCCCCCGCTCACCCGCGCCCCCTGCCGGCGGCCTTGAGAACTGCACCCTTGCGCATGCGCAGACGGGAGGGCGGGGTCAGGCTGGGCCCGGGGGCGGAGCCTGGGCCTCATCAGCCCTGCTGGGCCAGGTGAGGCCGCTTCCACTTTGAGTGGTCCTGGCCTGCCCGGGGCTTTCTGCGCCGGCCTTTCCGCCTGCAGTGCTGGAAGAGGCCGCGGTCGCCCCTTGTCCGAGGCTTACAGGGGGTGCCCTCCCCTGAGAGAGACCCCGCCCCTCCGTCTAGGGCCTGTTCGTGCGAGGGGCCGTCCCCTCGGGGTGTGAGTGTTAGAGGAGGGTGCAGGTGTCCTCTAGGGGGAAGATTGACCATTCCCCCGAGGGGGATAGGGTCTCGATTCCCCATGGGCGTTTGGGTGCCCCTAAGCCCAAGGGGGCTGAGGGTCCCCGAACCACACCCCCGCTCTCCAGCCACCCTCCCGGCGGCCCGGGAACGGCACCTTTGCGCATGCGCAGTCGGTGGGCGGGGTTAGGCTCCAGCCGAGCGCGGAGCCTGGGCCTCATCAGCCCTGCTGGGCGGGGGAGGACGCTTCCCCTTTGAGTGTTGCCGGCTTGCCCGGGGCATATCCGCGCCGGCCTGTCCGCCTGCCGTTTTGGAAGAGGCCGGGTCGCCGCTTGTCCGTGGCTTACAGGGGCTGCCCTCCCCTGACAGTGACCCCGCCCCTCCTACTAGGGCGTGTTCGGGCGCAGGGCCGGGCTCTGGGGCTGTGAGTGCAGGAGCAGGGTGCAGGTGTGCCCCGGCAGGAAGATTTGCCATTCCCCCGAGGGGGAAGAGGGTCCCGATTCCCCATGGGGGTAGAGTTGCCCTACCCCCAAGGGGGCTGAGGGTGCCCGAACCACCACCCCCCCGCTCACCCGCGCCCCCTGCCGGCGGCCTTGAGAACTGCACCCTTGCGCATGCGCAGACGGGAGGGCGGGGTCAGGCTGGGCCCGGGGGCGGAGCCTGGGCCTCATCAGCCCTGCTGGGCCAGGTGAGGCCGCTTCCACTTTGAGTGGTCCTGGCCTGCCCGGGGCTTTCTGCGCCGGCCTTTCCGCCTGCAGTGCTGGAAGAGGCTGCGGTCGCCCCTTGTCCGAGGCTTACAGGGGGTGCCCTCCCCTGAGAGAGACCCCGCCCCTCCGTCTAGGGCCTGTTCGTGCGAGGGGCCGTCCCCTCGGGGTGTGAGTGTTAGAGGAGGGTGCAGGTGTCCTCTAGGGGGAAGATTGACCATTCCCCCGAGGGGGATAGGGTCTCGATTCCCCATGGGCGTTTGGGTGCCCCTAAGCCCAAGGGGGCTGAGGGTCCCCGAACCACACCCCCGCTCTCCAGCCACCCTCCCGGCGGCCCGGGAACGGCACCTTTGCGCATGCGCAGTCGGTGGGCGGGGTTAGGCTCCAGCCGAGCGCGGAGCCTGGGCCTCATCAGCCCTGCTGGGCGGGGGAGGACGCTTCCCCTTTGAGTGTTGCCGGCTTGCCCGGGGCATATCCGCGCCGGCCTGTCCGCCTGCCGTTTTGGAAGAGGCCGGGTCGCCGCTTGTCCGTGGCTTACAGGGGCTGCCCTCCCCTGACAGTGACCCCGCCCCTCCTACTAGGGCGTGTTCGGGCGCAGGGCCGGGCTCTGGGGCTGTGAGTGCAGGAGCAGGGTGCAGGTGTGCCCCGGCAGGAAGATTTGCCATTCCCCCGAGGGGGAAGAGGGTCCCGATTCCCCATGGGGGTAGAGTTGCCCTACCCCCAAGGGGGCTGAGGGTGCCCGAACCACCCCCCCCCGCTCACCCGCGCCCCCTGCCGGCGGCCTTGAGAACTGCACCCTTGCGCGTGCGCAGACGGGAGGGCGGGGTCAGGCTGGGCCCGGGGGCGGAGCCTGGGCCTCATCAGCCCTGCTGGGCCAGGTGAGGCCGCTTCCACTTTGAGTGGTCCTGGCCTGCCCGGGGCTTTCTGCGCCGGCCTTTCCGCCTGCAGTGCTGGAAGAGGCCGCGGTCGCCCCTTGTCCGAGGCTTACAGGGGGTGCCCTCCCCTGAGAGAGACCCCGCCCCTCCGTCTAGGGCCTGTTCGTGCGAGGGGCCGTCCCCTCGGGGTGTGAGTGTTAGAGGAGGGTGCAGGTGTCCTCTAGGGGGAAGATTGACCATTCCCCCGAGGGGGATAGGGTCTCGATTCCCCATGGGCGTTTGGGTGCCCCTAAGCCCAAGGGGGCTGAGGGTCCCCGAACCACACCCCCGCTCTCCAGCCACCCTCCCGGCGGCCCGGGAACGGCACCTTTGCGCATGCGCAGTCGGTGGGCGGGGTTAGGCTCCAGCCGAGCGCGGAGCCTGGGCCTCATCAGCCCTGCTGGGCGGGGGAGGACGCTTCCCCTTTGAGTGTTGCCGGCTTGCCCGGGGCATATCCGCGCCGGCCTGTCCGCCTGCCGTTTTGGAAGAGGCCGGGTCGCCGCTTGTCCGTGGCTTACAGGGGCTGCCCTCCCCTGACAGTGACCCCGCCCCTCCTACTAGGGCGTGTTCGGGCGCAGGGCCGGGCTCTGGGGCTGTGAGTGCAGGAGCAGGGTGCAGGTGTGCCCCGGCAGGAAGATTTGCCATTCCCCCGAGGGGGAAGAGGGTCCCGATTCCCCATGGGGGTAGAGTTGCCCTACCCCCAAGCGGGCTGAGGGTGCCCGAACCACCACCCCCCCGCTCACCCGCGCCCCCTGCCGGCGGCCTTGAGAACTGCACCCTTGCGCGTGCGCAGACGGGAGGGCGGGGTCAGGCTGGGCCCGGGGGCGGAGCCTGGGCCTCATCAGCCCTGCTGGGCCAGGTGAGGCCGCTTCCACTTTGAGTGGTCCTGGCCTGCCCGGGGCTTTCTGCGCCGGCCTTTCCGCCTGCAGTGCTGGAAGAGGCCGCGGTCGCCCCTTGTCCGAGGCTTACAGGGGGTGCCCTCCCCTGAGAGAGACCCCGCCCCTCCGTCTAGGGCCTGTTCGTGCGAGGGGCCGTCCCCTCGGGGTGTGAGTGTTAGAGGAGGGTGCAGGTGTCCTCTAGGGGGAAGATTGACCATTCCCCCGAGGGGGATAGGGTCTCGATTCCCCATGGGCGTTTGGGTGCCCCTAAGCCCAAGGGGGCTGAGGGTCCCCGAACCACACCCCCGCTCTCCAGCCACCCTCCCGGCGGCCCGGGAACGGCACCTTTGCGCATGCGCAGTCGGTGGGCGGGGTTAGGCTCCAGCCGAGCGCGGAGCCTGGGCCTCATCAGCCCTGCTGGGCGGGGGAGGACGCTTCCCCTTTGAGTGTTGCCGGCTTGCCCGGGGCATATCCGCGCCGGCCTGTCCGCCTGCCGTTTTGGAAGAGGCCGGGTCGCCGCTTGTCCGTGGCTTACAGGGGCTGCCCTCCCCTGACAGTGACCCCGCCCCTCCTACTAGGGCGTGTTCGGGCGCAGGGCCGGGCTCTGGGGCTGTGAGTGCAGGAGCAGGGTGCAGGTGTGCCCCGGCAGGAAGATTTGCCATTCCCCCGAGGGGGAAGAGGGTCCCGATTCCCCATGGGGGTAGAGTTGCCCTACCCCCAAGGGGGCTGAGGGTGCCCGAACCACCACCCCCCCGCTCACCCGCGCCCCCTGCCGGCGGCCTTGAGAACTGCACCCTTGCGCATGCGCAGACGGGAGGGCGGGGTCAGGCTGGGCCCGGGGGCGGAGCCTGGGCCTCATCAGCCCTGCTGGGCCAGGTGAGGCCGCTTCCACTTTGAGTGGTCCTGGCCTGCCCGGGGCTTTCTGCGCCGGCCTTTCCGCCTGCAGTGCTGGAAGAGGCCGCGGTCGCCCCTTGTCCGAGGCTTACAGGGGGTGCCCTCCCCTGAGAGAGACCCCGCCCCTCCGTCTAGGGCCTGTTCGTGCGAGGGGCCGTCCCCTCGGGGTGTGAGTGTTAGAGGAGGGTGCAGGTGTCCTCTAGGGGGAAGATTGACCATTCCCCCGAGGGGGATAGGGTCTCGATTCCCCATGGGCGTTTGGGTGCCCCTAAGCCCAAGGGGGCTGAGGGTCCCCGAACCACACCCCCGCTCTCCAGCCACCCTCCCGGCGGCCCGGGAACGGCACCTTTGCGCATGCGCAGTCGGTGGGCGGGGTTAGGCTCCAGCCGAGCGCGGAGCCTGGGCCTCATCAGCCCTGCTGGGCGGGGGAGGACGCTTCCCCTTTGAGTGTTGCCGGCTTGCCCGGGGCATATCCGCGCCGGCCTGTCCGCCTGCCGTTTTGGAAGAGGCCGGGTCGCCGCTTGTCCGTGGCTTACAGGGGCTGCCCTCCCCTGACAGTGACCCCGCCCCTCCTACTAGGGCGTGTTCGGGCGCAGGGCCGGGCTCTGGGGCTGTGAGTGCAGGAGCAGGGTGCAGGTGTGCCCCGGCAGGAAGATTTGCCATTCCCCCGAGGGGGAAGAGGGTCCCGATTCCCCATGGGGGTAGAGTTGCCCTACCCCCAAGGGGGCTGAGGGTGCCCGAACCACCACCCCCCCGCTCACCCGCGCCCCCTGCCGGCGGCCTTGAGAACTGCACCCTTGCGCATGCGCAGACGGGAGGGCGGGGTCAGGCTGGGCCCGGGGGCGGAGCCTGGGCCTCATCAGCCCTGCTGGGCCAGGTGAGGCCGCTTCCACTTTGAGTGGTCCTGGCCTGCCCGGGGCTTTCTGCGCCGGCCTTTCCGCCTGCAGTGCTGGAAGAGGCCGCGGTCGCCCCTTGTCCGAGGCTTACAGGGGGTGCCCTCCCCTGAGAGAGACCCCGCCCCTCCGTCTAGGGCCTGTTCGTGCGAGGGGCCGTCCCCTCGGGGTGTGAGTGTTAGAGGAGGGTGCAGGTGTCCTCTAGGGGGAAGATTGACCATTCCCCCGAGGGGGATAGGGTCTCGATTCCCCATGGGCGTTTGGGTGCCCCTAAGCCCAAGGGGGCTGAGGGTCCCCGAACCACACCCCCGCTCTCCAGCCACCCTCCCGGCGGCCCGGGAACGGCACCTTTGCGCATGCGCAGTCGGTGGGCGGGGTTAGGCTCCAGCCGAGCGCGGAGCCTGGGCCTCATCAGCCCTGCTGGGCGGGGGAGGACGCTTCCCCTTTGAGTGTTGCCGGCTTGCCCGGGGCATATCCGCGCCGGCCTGTCCGCCTGCCGTTTTGGAAGAGGCCGGGTCGCCGCTTGTCCGTGGCTTACAGGGGCTGCCCTCCCCTGACAGTGACCCCGCCCCTCCTACTAGGGCGTGTTCGGGCGCAGGGCCGGGCTCTGGGGCTGTGAGTGCAGGAGCAGGGTGCAGGTGTGCCCCGGCAGGAAGATTTGCCATTCCCCCGAGGGGGAAGAGGGTCCCGATTCCCCATGGGGGTAGAGTTGCCCTACCCCCAAGGGGGCTGAGGGTGCCCGAACCACCACCCCCCCGCTCACCCGCGCCCCCTGCCGGCGGCCTTGAGAACTGCACCCTTGCGCATGCGCAGACGGGAGGGCGGGGTCAGGCTGGGCCCGGGGGCGGAGCCTGGGCCTCATCAGCCCTGCTGGGCCAGGTGAGGCCGCTTCCACTTTGAGTGGTCCTGGCCTGCCCGGGGCTTTCTGCGCCGGCCTTTCCGCCTGCAGTGCTGGAAGAGGCCGCGGTCGCCCCTTGTCCGAGGCTTACAGGGGGTGCCCTCCCCTGAGAGAGACCCCGCCCCTCCGTCTAGGGCCTGTTCGTGCGAGGGGCCGTCCCCTCGGGGTGTGAGTGTTAGAGGAGGGTGCAGGTGTCCTCTAGGGGGAAGATTGACCATTCCCCCGAGGGGGATAGGGTCTCGATTCCCCATGGGCGTTTGGGTGCCCCTAAGCCCAAGGGGGCTGAGGGTCCCCGAACCACACCCCCGCTCTCCAGCCACCCTCCCGGCGGCCCGGGAACGGCACCTTTGCGCATGCGCAGTCGGTGGGCGGGGTTAGGCTCCAGCCGAGCGCGGAGCCTGGGCCTCATCAGCCCTGCTGGGCGGGGGAGGACGCTTCCCCTTTGAGTGTTGCCGGCTTGCCCGGGGCATATCCGCGCCGGCCTGTCCGCCTGCCGTTTTGGAAGAGGCCGGGTCGCCGCTTGTCCGTGGCTTACAGGGGCTGCCCTCCCCTGACAGTGACCCCGCCCCTCCTACTAGGGCGTGTTCGGGCGCAGGGCCGGGCTCTGGGGCTGTGAGTGCAGGAGCAGGGTGCAGGTGTGGCCCGGCAGGAAGATTTGCCATTCCCCCGAGGGGGAAGAGGGTCCCGATTCCCCATGGGGGTAGAGTTGCCCTACCCCCAAGGGGGCTGAGGGTGCCCGAACCACCACCCCCCCGCTCACCCGCGCCCCCTGCCGGCGGCCTTGAGAACTGCACCCTTGCGCATGCGCAGACGGGAGGGCGGGGTCAGGCTGGGCCCGGGGGCGGAGCCTGGGCCTCATCAGCCCTGCTGGGCCAGGTGAGGCCGCTTCCACTTTGAGTGGTCCTGGCCTGCCCGGGGCTTTCTGCGCCGGCCTTTCCGCCTGCAGTGCTGGAAGAGGCCGCGGTCGCCCCTTGTCCGAGGCTTACAGGGGGTGCCCTCCCCTGAGAGAGACCCCGCCCCTCCGTCTAGGGCCTGTTCGTGCGAGGGGCCGTCCCCTCGGGGTGTGAGTGTTAGAGGAGGGTGCAGGTGTCCTCTAGGGGGAAGATTGACCATTCCCCCGAGGGGGATAGGGTCTCGATTCCCCATGGGCGTTTGGGTGCCCCTAAGCCCAAGGGGGCTGAGGGTCCCCGAACCACACCCCCGCTCTCCAGCCACCCTCCCGGCGGCCCGGGAACGGCACCTTTGCGCATGCGCAGTCGGTGGGCGGGGTTAGGCTCCAGCCGAGCGCGGAGCCTGGGCCTCATCAGCCCTGCTGGGCGGGGGAGGACGCTTCCCCTTTGAGTGTTGCCGGCTTGCCCGGGGCATATCCGCGCCGGCCTGTCCGCCTGCCGTTTTGGAAGAGGCCGGGTCGCCGCTTGTCCGTGGCTTACAGGGGCTGCCCTCCCCTGACAGTGACCCCGCCCCTCCTACTAGGGCGTGTTCGGGCGCAGGGCCGGGCTCTGGGGCTGTGAGTGCAGGAGCAGGGTGCAGGTGTGGCCCGGCAGGAAGATTTGCCATTCCCCCGAGGGGGAAGAGGGTCCCGATTCCCCATGGGGGTAGAGTTGCCCTACCCCCAAGGGGGCTGAGGGTGCCCGAACCACCACCCCCCCGCTCACCCGCGCCCCCTGCCGGCGGCCTTGAGAACTGCACCCTTGCGCATGCGCAGACGGGAGGGCGGGGTCAGGCTGGGCCCGGGGGCGGAGCCTGGGCCTCATCAGCCCTGCTGGGCCAGGTGAGGCCGCTTCCACTTTGAGTGGTCCTGGCCTGCCCGGGGCTTTCTGCGCCGGCCTTTCCGCCTGCAGTGCTGGAAGAGGCCGCGGTCGCCCCTTGTCCGAGGCTTACAGGGGGTGCCCTCCCCTGAGAGAGACCCCGCCCCTCCGTCTAGGGCCTGTTCGTGCGAGGGGCCGTCCCCTCGGGGTGTGAGTGTTAGAGGAGGGTGCAGGTGTCCTCTAGGGGGAAGATTGACCATTCCCCCGAGGGGGATAGGGTCTCGATTCCCCATGGGCGTTTGGGTGCCCCTAAGCCCAAGGGGGCTGAGGGTCCCCGAACCACACCCCCGCTCTCCAGCCACCCTCCCGGCGGCCCGGGAACGGCACCTTTGCGCATGCGCAGTCGGTGGGCGGGGTTAGGCTCCAGCCGAGCGCGGAGCCTGGGCCTCATCAGCCCTGCTGGGCGGGGGAGGACGCTTCCCCTTTGAGTGTTGCCGGCTTGCCCGGGGCATATCCGCGCCGGCCTGTCCGCCTGCCGTTTTGGAAGAGGCCGGGTCGCCGCTTGTCCGTGGCTTACAGGGGCTGCCCTCCCCTGACAGTGACCCCGCCCCTCCTACTAGGGCGTGTTCGGGCGCAGGGCCGGGCTCTGGGGCTGTGAGTGCAGGAGCAGGGTGCAGGTGTGCCCCGGCAGGAAGATTTGCCATTCCCCCGAGGGGGAAGAGGGTCCCGATTCCCCATGGGGGTAGAGTTGCCCTACCCCCAAGCGGGCTGAGGGTGCCCGAACCACCACCCCCCCGCTCACCCGCGCCCCCTGCCGGCGGCCTTGAGAACTGCACCCTTGCGCATGCGCAGACGGGAGGGCGGGGTCAGGCTGGGCCCGGGGGCGGAGCCTGGGCCTCATCAGCCCTGCTGGGCCAGGTGAGGCCGCTTCCACTTTGAGTGGTCCTGGCCTGCCCGGGGCTTTCTGCGCCGGCCTTTCCGCCTGCAGTGCTGGAAGAGGCCGCGGTCGCCCCTTGTCCGAGGCTTACAGGGGGTGCCCTCCCCTGAGAGAGACCCCGCCCCTCCGTCTAGGGCCTGTTCGTGCGAGGGGCCGTCCCCTCGGGGTGTGAGTGTTAGAGGAGGGTGCAGGTGTCCTCTAGGGGGAAGATTGACCATTCCCCCGAGGGGGATAGGGTCTCGATTCCCCATGGGCGTTTGGGTGCCCCTAAGCCCAAGGGGGCTGAGGGTCCCCGAACCACACCCCCGCTCTCCAGCCACCCTCCCGGCGGCCCGGGAACGGCACCTTTGCGCATGCGCAGTCGGTGGGCGGGGTTAGGCTCCAGCCGAGCGCGGAGCCTGGGCCTCATCAGCCCTGCTGGGCGGGGGAGGACGCTTCCCCTTTGAGTGTTGCCGGCTTGCCCGGGGCATATCCGCGCCGGCCTGTCCGCCTGCCGTTTTGGAAGAGGCCGGGTCGCCGCTTGTCCGTGGCTTACAGGGGCTGCCCTCCCCTGACAGTGACCCCGCCCCTCCTACTAGGGCGTGTTCGGGCGCAGGGCCGGGCTCTGGGGCTGTGAGTGCAGGAGCAGGGTGCAGGTGTGCCCCGGCAGGAAGATTTGCCATTCCCCCGAGGGGGAAGAGGGTCCCGATTCCCCATGGGGGTAGAGTTGCCCTACCCCCAAGGGGGCTGAGGGTGCCCGAACCACCACCCCCCCGCTCACCCGCGCCCCCTGCCGGCGGCCTTGAGAACTGCACCCTTGCGCATGCGCAGACGGGAGGGCGGGGTCAGGCTGGGCCCGGGGGCGGAGCCTGGGCCTCATCAGCCCTGCTGGGCCAGGTGAGGCCGCTTCCACTTTGAGTGGTCCTGGCCTGCCCGGGGCTTTCTGCGCCGGCCTTTCCGCCTGCAGTGCTGGAAGAGGCCGCGGTCGCCCCTTGTCCGAGGCTTACAGGGGGTGCCCTCCCCTGAGAGAGACCCCGCCCCTCCGTCTAGGGCCTGTTCGTGCGAGGGGCCGTCCCCTCGGGGTGTGAGTGTTAGAGGAGGGTGCAGGTGTCCTCTAGGGGGAAGATTGACCATTCCCCCGAGGGGGATAGGGTCTCGATTCCCCATGGGCGTTTGGGTGCCCCTAAGCCCAAGGGGGCTGAGGGTCCCCGAACCACACCCCCGCTCTCCAGCCACCCTCCCGGCGGCCCGGGAACGGCACCTTTGCGCATGCGCAGTCGGTGGGCGGGGTTAGGCTCCAGCCGAGCGCGGAGCCTGGGCCTCATCAGCCCTGCTGGGCGGGGGAGGACGCTTCCCCTTTGAGTGTTGCCGGCTTGCCCGGGGCATATCCGCGCCGGCCTGTCCGCCTGCCGTTTTGGAAGAGGCCGGGTCGCCGCTTGTCCGTGGCTTACAGGGGCTGCCCTCCCCTGACAGTGACCCCGCCCCTCCTACTAGGGCGTGTTCGGGCGCAGGGCCGGGCTCTGGGGCTGTGAGTGCAGGAGCAGGGTGCAGGTGTGCCCCGGCAGGAAGATTTGCCATTCCCCCGAGGGGGAAGAGGGTCCCGATTCCCCATGGGGGTAGAGTTGCCCTACCCCCAAGGGGGCTGAGGGTGCCCGAACCACCACCCCCCCGCTCACCCGCGCCCCCTGCCGGCGGCCTTGAGAACTGCACCCTTGCGCATGCGCAGACGGGAGGGCGGGGTCAGGCTGGGCCCGGGGGCGGAGCCTGGGCCTCATCAGCCCTGCTGGGCCAGGTGAGGCCGCTTCCACTTTGAGTGGTCCTGGCCTGCCCGGGGCTTTCTGCGCCGGCCTTTCCGCCTGCAGTGCTGGAAGAGGCCGCGGTCGCCCCTTGTCCGAGGCTTACAGGGGGTGCCCTCCCCTGAGAGAGACCCCGCCCCTCCGTCTAGGGCCTGTTCGTGCGAGGGGCCGTCCCCTCGGGGTGTGAGTGTTAGAGGAGGGTGCAGGTGTCCTCTAGGGGGAAGATTGACCATTCCCCCGAGGGGGATAGGGTCTCGATTCCCCATGGGCGTTTGGGTGCCCCTAAGCCCAAGGGGGCTGAGGGTCCCCGAACCACACCCCCGCTCTCCAGCCACCCTCCCGGCGGCCCGGGAACGGCACCTTTGCGCATGCGCAGTCGGTGGGCGGGGTTAGGCTCCAGCCGAGCGCGGAGCCTGGGCCTCATCAGCCCTGCTGGGCGGGGGAGGACGCTTCCCCTTTGAGTGTTGCCGGCTTGCCCGGGGCATATCCGCGCCGGCCTGTCCGCCTGCCGTTTTGGAAGAGGCCGGGTCGCCGCTTGTCCGTGGCTTACAGGGGCTGCCCTCCCCTGACAGTGACCCCGCCCCTCCTACTAGGGCGTGTTCGGGCGCAGGGCCGGGCTCTGGGGCTGTGAGTGCAGGAGCAGGGTGCAGGTGTGCCCCGGCAGGAAGATTTGCCATTCCCCCGAGGGGGAAGAGGGTCCCGATTCCCCATGGGGGTAGAGTTGCCCTACCCCCAAGGGGGCTGAGGGTGCCCGAACCACCACCCCCCCGCTCACCCGCGCCCCCTGCCGGCGGCCTTGAGAACTGCACCCTTGCGCATGCACAGACGGGAGGGCGGGGTCAGGCTGGGCCCGGGGGCGGAGCCTGGGCCTCATCAGCCCTGCTGGGCCAGGTGAGGCCGCTTCCACTTTGAGTGGTCCTGGCCTGCCCGGGGCTTTCTGCGCCGGCCTTTCCGCCTGCAGTGCTGGAAGAGGCCGCGGTCGCCCCTTGTCCGAGGCTTACAGGGGGTGCCCTCCCCTGAGAGAGACCCCGCCCCTCCGTCTAGGGCCTGTTCGTGCGAGGGGCCGTCCCCTCGGGGTGTGAGTGTTAGAGGAGGGTGCAGGTGTCCTCTAAGGGGAAGATTGACCATTCCCCCGAGGGGGATAGGGTCTCGATTCCCCATGGGCGTTTGGGTGCCCCTAAGCCCAAGGGGGCTGAGGGTCCCCGAACCACACCCCCGCTCTCCAGCCACCCTCCCGGCGGCCCGGGAACGGCACCTTTGCGCATGCGCAGTCGGTGGGCGGGGTTAGGCTCCAGCCGAGCGCGGAGCCTGGGCCTCATCAGCCCTGCTGGGCGGGGGAGGACGCTTCCCCTTTGAGTGTTGCCGGCTTGCCCGGGGCATATCCGCGCCGGCCTGTCCGCCTGCCGTTTTGGAAGAGGCCGGGTCGCCGCTTGTCCGTGGCTTACAGGGGCTGCCCTCCCCTGACAGTGACCCCGCCCCTCCTACTAGGGCGTGTTCGGGCGCAGGGCCGGGCTCTGGGGCTGTGAGTGCAGGAGCAGGGTGCAGGTGTGCCCCGGCAGGAAGATTTGCCATTCCCCCGAGGGGGAAGAGGGTCCCGATTCCCCATGGGGGTAGAGTTGCCCTACCCCCAAGGGGGCTGAGGGTGCCCGAACCACCACCCCCCCGCTCACCCGCGCCCCCTGCCGGCGGCCTTGAGAACTGCACCCTTGCGCATGCGCAGACGGGAGGGCGGGGTCAGGCTGGGCCCGGGGGCGGAGCCTGGGCCTCATCAGCCCTGCTGGGCCAGGTGAGGCCGCTTCCACTTTGAGTGGTCCTGGCCTGCCCGGGGCTTTCTGCGCCGGCCTTTCCGCCTGCAGTGCTGGAAGAGGCCGCGGTCGCCCCTTGTCCGAGGCTTACAGGGGGTGCCCTCCCCTGAGAGAGACCCCGCCCCTCCGTCTAGGGCCTGTTCGTGCGAGGGGCCGTCCCCTCGGGGTGTGAGTGTTAGAGGAGGGTGCAGGTGTCCTCTAGGGGGAAGATTGACCATTCCCCCGAGGGGGATAGGGTCTCGATTCCCCATGGGCGTTTGGGTGCCCCTAAGCCCAAGGGGGCTGAGGGTCCCCGAACCACACCCCCGCTCTCCAGCCACCCTCCCGGCGGCCCGGGAACGGCACCTTTGCGCATGCGCAGTCGGTGGGCGGGGTTAGGCTCCAGCCGAGCGCGGAGCCTGGGCCTCATCAGCCCTGCTGGGCGGGGGAGGACGCTTCCCCTTTGAGTGTTGCCGGCTTGCCCGGGGCATATCCGCGCCGGCCTGTCCGCCTGCCGTTTTGGAAGAGGCCGGGTCGCCGCTTGTCCGTGGCTTACAGGGGCTGCCCTCCCCTGACAGTGACCCCGCCCCTCCTACTAGGGCGTGTTCGGGCGCAGGGCCGGGCTCTGGGGCTGTGAGTGCAGGAGCAGGGTGCAGGTGTGCCCCGGCAGGAAGATTTGCCATTCCCCCGAGGGGGAAGAGGGTCCCGATTCCCCATGGGGGTAGAGTTGCCCTACCCCCAAGGGGGCTGAGGGTGCCCGAACCACCACCCCCCCGCTCACCCGCGCCCCCTGCCGGCGGCCTTGAGAACTGCACCCTTGCGCATGCGCAGACGGGAGGGCGGGGTCAGGCTGGGCCCGGGGGCGGAGCCTGGGCCTCATCAGCCCTGCTGGGCCAGGTGAGGCCGCTTCCACTTTGAGTGGTCCTGGCCTGCCCGGGGCTTTCTGCGCCGGCCTTTCCGCCTGCAGTGCTGGAAGAGGCCGCGGTCGCCCCTTGTCCGAGGCTTACAGGGGGTGCCCTCCCCTGAGAGAGACCCCGCCCCTCCGTCTAGGGCCTGTTCGTGCGAGGGGCCGTCCCCTCGGGGTGTGAGTGTTAGAGGAGGGTGCAGGTGTCCTCTAGGGGGAAGATTGACCATTCCCCCGAGGGGGATAGGGTCTCGATTCCCCATGGGCGTTTGGGTGCCCCTAAGCCCAAGGGGGCTGAGGGTCCCCGAACCACACCCCCGCTCTCCAGCCACCCTCCCGGCGGCCCGGGAACGGCACCTTTGCGCATGCGCAGTCGGTGGGCGGGGTTAGGCTCCAGCCGAGCGCGGAGCCTGGGCCTCATCAGCCCTGCTGGGCGGGGGAGGACGCTTCCCCTTTGAGTGTTGCCGGCTTGCCCGGGGCATATCCGCGCCGGCCTGTCCGCCTGCCGTTTTGGAAGAGGCCGGGTCGCCGCTTGTCCGTGGCTTACAGGGGCTGCCCTCCCCTGACAGTGACCCCGCCCCTCCTACTAGGGCGTGTTCGGGCGCAGGGCCGGGCTCTGGGGCTGTGAGTGCAGGAGCAGGGTGCAGGTGTGCCCCGGCAGGAAGATTTGCCATTCCCCCGAGGGGGAAGAGGGTCCCGATTCCCCATGGGGGTAGAGTTGCCCTACCCCCAAGGGGGCTGAGGGTGCCCGAACCACCACCCCCCCGCTCACCCGCGCCCCCTGCCGGCGGCCTTGAGAACTGCACCCTTGCGCATGCGCAGACGGGAGGGCGGGGTCAGGCTGGGCCCGGGGGCGGAGCCTGGGCCTCATCAGCCCTGCTGGGCCAGGTGAGGCCGCTTCCACTTTGAGTGGTCCTGGCCTGCCCGGGGCTTTCTGCGCCGGCCTTTCCGCCTGCAGTGCTGGAAGAGGCCGCGGTCGCCCCTTGTCCGAGGCTTACAGGGGGTGCCCTCCCCTGAGAGAGACCCCGCCCCTCCGTCTAGGGCCTGTTCGTGCGAGGGGCCGTCCCCTCGGGGTGTGAGTGTTAGAGGAGGGTGCAGGTGTCCTCTAGGGGGAAGATTGACCATTCCCCCGAGGGGGATAGGGTCTCGATTCCCCATGGGCGTTTGGGTGCCCCTAAGCCCAAGGGGGCTGAGGGTCCCCGAACCACACCCCCGCTCTCCAGCCACCCTCCCGGCGGCCCGGGAACGGCACCTTTGCGCATGCGCAGTCGGTGGGCGGGGTTAGGCTCCAGCCGAGCGCGGAGCCTGGGCCTCATCAGCCCTGCTGGGCGGGGGAGGACGCTTCCCCTTTGAGTGTTGCCGGCTTGCCCGGGGCATATCCGCGCCGGCCTGTCCGCCTGCCGTTTTGGAAGAGGCCGGGTCGCCGCTTGTCCGTGGCTTACAGGGGCTGCCCTCCCCTGACAGTGACCCCGCCCCTCCTACTAGGGCGTGTTCGGGCGCAGGGCCGGGCTCTGGGGCTGTGAGTGCAGGAGCAGGGTGCAGGTGTGCCCCGGCAGGAAGATTTGCCATTCCCCCGAGGGGGAAGAGGGTCCCGATTCCCCATGGGGGTAGAGTTGCCCTACCCCCAAGGGGGCTGAGGGTGCCCGAACCACCACCCCCCCGCTCACCCGCGCCCCCTGCCGGCGGCCTTGAGAACTGCACCCTTGCGCATGCGCAGACGGGAGGGCGGGGTCAGGCTGGGCCCGGGGGCGGAGCCTGGGCCTCATCAGCCCTGCTGGGCCAGGTGAGGCCGCTTCCACTTTGAGTGGTCCTGGCCTGCCCGGGGCTTTCTGCGCCGGCCTTTCCGCCTGCAGTGCTGGAAGAGGCCGCGGTCGCCCCTTGTCCGAGGCTTACAGGGGGTGCCCTCCCCTGAGAGAGACCCCGCCCCTCCGTCTAGGGCCTGTTCGTGCGAGGGGCCGTCCCCTCGGGGTGTGAGTGTTAGAGGAGGGTGCAGGTGTCCTCTAGGGGGAAGATTGACCATTCCCCCGAGGGGGATAGGGTCTCGATTCCCCATGGGCGTTTGGGTGCCCCTAAGCCCAAGGGGGCTGAGGGTCCCCGAACCACACCCCCGCTCTCCAGCCACCCTCCCGGCGGCCCGGGAACGGCACCTTTGCGCATGCGCAGTCGGTGGGCGGGGTTAGGCTCCAGCCGAGCGCGGAGCCTGGGCCTCATCAGCCCTGCTGGGCGGGGGAGGACGCTTCCCCTTTGAGTGTTGCCGGCTTGCCCGGGGCATATCCGCGCCGGCCTGTCCGCCTGCCGTTTTGGGAGAGGCCGGGTCGCCGCTTGTCCGTGGCTTACAGGGGCTGCCCTCCCCTGACAGTGACCCCGCCCCTCCTACTAGGGCGTGTTCGGGCGCAGGGCCGGGCTCTGGGGCTGTGAGTGCAGGAGCAGGGTGCAGGTGTGCCCCGGCAGGAAGATTTGCCATTCCCCCGAGGGGGAAGAGGGTCCCGATTCCCCATGGGGGTAGAGTTGCCCTACCCCCAAGGGGGCTGAGGGTGCCCGAACCACCACCCCCCCGCTCACCCGCGCCCCCTGCCGGCGGCCTTGAGAACTGCACCCTTGCGCATGCGCAGACGGGAGGGCGGGGTCAGGCTGGGCCCGGGGGCGGAGCCTGGGCCTCATCAGCCCTGCTGGGCCAGGTGAGGCCGCTTCCACTTTGAGTGGTCCTGGCCTGCCCGGGGCTTTCTGCGCCGGCCTTTCCGCCTGCAGTGCTGGAAGAGGCCGCGGTCGCCCCTTGTCCGAGGCTTACAGGGGGTGCCCTCCCCTGAGAGAGACCCCGCCCCTCCGTCTAGGGCCTGTTCGTGCGAGGGGCCGTCCCCTCGGGGTGTGAGTGTTAGAGGAGGGTGCAGGTGTCCTCTAGGGGGAAGATTGACCATTCCCCCGAGGGGGATAGGGTCTCGATTCCCCATGGGCGTTTGGGTGCCCCTAAGCCCAAGGGGGCTGAGGGTCCCCGAACCACACCCCCGCTCTCCAGCCACCCTCCCGGCGGCCCGGGAACGGCACCTTTGCGCATGCGCAGTCGGTGGGCGGGGTTAGGCTCCAGCCGAGCGCGGAGCCTGGGCCTCATCAGCCCTGCTGGGCGGGGGAGGACGCTTCCCCTTTGAGTGTTGCCGGCTTGCCCGGGGCATATCCGCGCCGGCCTGTCCGCCTGCCGTTTTGGAAGAGGCCGGGTCGCCGCTTGTCCGTGGCTTACAGGGGCTGCCCTCCCCTGACAGTGACCCCGCCCCTCCTACTAGGGCGTGTTCGGGCGCAGGGCCGGGCTCTGGGGCTGTGAGTGCAGGAGCAGGGTGCAGGTGTGCCCCGGCAGGAAGATTTGCCATTCCCCCGAGGGGGAAGAGGGTCCCGATTCCCCATGGGGGTAGAGTTGCCCTACCCCCAAGGGGGCTGAGGGTGCCCGAACCACCACCCCCCCGCTCACCCGCGCCCCCTGCCGGCGGCCTTGAGAACTGCACCCTTGCGCATGCGCAGACGGGAGGGCGGGGTCAGGCTGGGCCCGGGGGCGGAGCCTGGGCCTCATCAGCCCTGCTGGGCCAGGTGAGGCCGCTTCCACTTTGAGTGGTCCTGGCCTGCCCGGGGCTTTCTGCGCCGGCCTTTCCGCCTGCAGTGCTGGAAGAGGCCGCGGTCGCCCCTTGTCCGAGGCTTACAGGGGGTGCCCTCCCCTGAGAGAGACCCCGCCCCTCCGTCTAGGGCCTGTTCGTGCGAGGGGCCGTCCCCTCGGGGTGTGAGTGTTAGAGGAGGGTGCAGGTGTCCTCTAGGGGGAAGATTGACCATTCCCCCGAGG
Organism: Talpa europaea; assembly: GCF_964194135.1. NCBI lineage: Eukaryota > Metazoa > Chordata > Mammalia > Eulipotyphla > Talpidae > Talpa > Talpa europaea. The sequence continues at coordinate 30,545 of NW_028168006.1, forward strand.
GGGATAGGGTCTCGATTCCCCATGGGCGTTTGGGTGCCCCTAAGCCCAAGGGGGCTGAGGGTCCCCGAACCACACCCCCGCTCTCCAGCCACCCTCCCGGCGGCCCGGGAACGGCACCTTTGCGCATGCGCAGTCGGTGGGCGGGGTTAGGCTCCAGCCGAGCGCGGAGCCTGGGCCTCATCAGCCCTGCTGGGCGGGGGAGGACGCTTCCCCTTTGAGTGTTGCCGGCTTGCCCGGGGCATATCCGCGCCGGCCTGTCCGCCTGCCGTTTTGGAAGAGGCCGGGTCGCCGCTTGTCCGTGGCTTACAGGGGCTGCCCTCCCCTGACAGTGACCCCGCCCCTCCTACTAGGGCGTGTTCGGGCGCAGGGCCGGGCTCTGGGGCTGTGAGTGCAGGAGCAGGGTGCAGGTGTGCCCCGGCAGGAAGATTTGCCATTCCCCCGAGGGGGAAGAGGGTCCCGATTCCCCATGGGGGTAGAGTTGCCCTACCCCCAAGGGGGCTGAGGGTCCCCGAACCACCACCCCCCCGCTCACCCGCGCCCCCTGCCGGCGGCCTTGAGAACTGCACCCTTGCGCATGCGCAGACGGGAGGGCGGGGTCAGGCTGGGCCCGGGGGCGGAGCCTGGGCCTCATCAGCCCTGCTGGGCCAGGTGAGGCCGCTTCCACTTTGAGTGGTCCTGGCCTGCCCGGGGCTTTCTGCGCCGGCCTTTCCGCCTGCAGTGCTGGAAGAGGCCGCGGTCGCCCCTTGTCCGAGGCTTACAGGGGGTGCCCTCCCCTGAGAGAGACCCCGCCCCTCCGTCTAGGGCCTGTTCGTGCGAGGGGCCGTCCCCTCGGGGTGTGAGTGTTAGAGGAGGGTGCAGGTGTCCTCTAGGGGGAAGATTGACCATTCCCCCGAGGGGGATAGGGTCTCGATTCCCCATGGGCGTTTGGGTGCCCCTAAGCCCAAGGGGGCTGAGGGTCCCCGAACCACACCCCCGCTCTCCAGCCACCCTCCCGGCGGCCCGGGAACGGCACCTTTGCGCATGCGCAGTCGGTGGGCGGGGTTAGGCTCCAGCCGAGCGCGGAGCCTGGGCCTCATCAGCCCTGCTGGGCGGGGGAGGACGCTTCCCCTTTGAGTGTTGCCGGCTTGCCCGGGGCATATCCGCGCCGGCCTGTCCGCCTGCCGTTTTGGAAGAGGCCGGGTCGCCGCTTGTCCGTGGCTTACAGGGGCTGCCCTCCCCTGACAGTGACCCCGCCCCTCCTACTAGGGCGTGTTCGGGCGCAGGGCCGGGCTCTGGGGCTGTGAGTGCAGGAGCAGGGTGCAGGTGTGCCCCGGCAGGAAGATTTGCCATTCCCCCGAGGGGGAAGAGGGTCCCGATTCCCCATGGGGGTAGAGTTGCCCTACCCCCAAGCGGGCTGAGGGTGCCCGAACCACCACCCCCCCGCTCACCCGCGCCCCCTGCCGGCGGCCTTGAGAACTGCACCCTTGCGCATGCGCAGACGGGAGGGCGGGGTCAGGCTGGGCCCGGGGGCGGAGCCTGGGCCTCATCAGCCCTGCTGGGCCAGGTGAGGCCGCTTCCACTTTGAGTGGTCCTGGCCTGCCCGGGGCTTTCTGCGCCGGCCTTTCCGCCTGCAGTGCTGGAAGAGGCCGCGGTCGCCCCTTGTCCGAGGCTTACAGGGGGTGCCCTCCCCTGAGAGAGACCCCGCCCCTCCGTCTAGGGCCTGTTCGTGCGAGGGGCCGTCCCCTCGGGGTGTGAGTGTTAGAGGAGGGTGCAGGTGTCCTCTAGGGGGAAGATTGACCATTCCCCCGAGGGGGATAGGGTCTCGATTCCCCATGGGCGTTTGGGTGCCCCTAAGCCCAAGGGGGCTGAGGGTCCCCGAACCACACCCCCGCTCTCCAGCCACCCTCCCGGCGGCCCGGGAACGGCACCTTTGCGCATGCGCAGTCGGTGGGCGGGGTTAGGCTCCAGCCGAGCGCGGAGCCTGGGCCTCATCAGCCCTGCTGGGCGGGGGAGGACGCTTCCCCTTTGAGTGTTGCCGGCTTGCCCGGGGCATATCCGCGCCGGCCTGTCCGCCTGCCGTTTTGGAAGAGGCCGGGTCGCCGCTTGTCCGTGGCTTACAGGGGCTGCCCTCCCCTGACAGTGACCCCGCCCCTCCTACTAGGGCGTGTTCGGGCGCAGGGCCGGGCTCTGGGGCTGTGAGTGCAGGAGCAGGGTGCAGGTGTGCCCCGGCAGGAAGATTTGCCATTCCCCCGAGGGGGAAGAGGGTCCCGATTCCCCATGGGGGTAGAGTTGCCCTACCCCCAAGGGGGCTGAGGGTGCCCGAACCACCACCCCCCCGCTCACCCGCGCCCCCTGCCGGCGGCCTTGAGAACTGCACCCTTGCGCATGCGCAGACGGGAGGGCGGGGTCAGGCTGGGCCCGGGGGCGGAGCCTGGGCCTCATCAGCCCTGCTGGGCCAGGTGAGGCCGCTTCCACTTTGAGTGGTCCTGGCCTGCCCGGGGCTTTCTGCGCCGGCCTTTCCGCCTGCAGTGCTGGAAGAGGCCGCGGTCGCCCCTTGTCCGAGGCTTACAGGGGGTGCCCTCCCCTGAGAGAGACCCCGCCCCTCCGTCTAGGGCCTGTTCGTGCGAGGGGCCGTCCCCTCGGGGTGTGAGTGTTAGAGGAGGGTGCAGGTGTCCTCTAAGGGGAAGATTGACCATTCCCCCGAGGGGGATAGGGTCTCGATTCCCCATGGGCGTTTGGGTGCCCCTAAGCCCAAGGGGGCTGAGGGTCCCCGAACCACACCCCCGCTCTCCAGCCACCCTCCCGGCGGCCCGGGAACGGCACCTTTGCGCATGCGCAGTCGGTGGGCGGGGTTAGGCTCCAGCCGAGCGCGGAGCCTGGGCCTCATCAGCCCTGCTGGGCGGGGGAGGACGCTTCCCCTTTGAGTGTTGCCGGCTTGCCCGGGGCATATCCGCGCCGGCCTGTCCGCCTGCCGTTTTGGAAGAGGCCGGGTCGCCGCTTGTCCGTGGCTTACAGGGGCTGCCCTCCCCTGACAGTGACCCCGCCCCTCCTACTAGGGCGTGTTCGGGCGCAGGGCCGGGCTCTGGGGCTGTGAGTGCAGGAGCAGGGTGCAGGTGTGCCCCGGCAGGAAGATTTGCCATTCCCCCGAGGGGGAAGAGGGTCCCGATTCCCCATGGGGGTAGAGTTGCCCTACCCCCAAGCGGGCTGAGGGTGCCCGAACCACCACCCCCCCGCTCACCCGCGCCCCCTGCCGGCGGCCTTGAGAACTGCACCCTTGCGCATGCGCAGACGGGAGGGCGGGGTCAGGCTGGGCCCGGGGGCGGAGCCTGGGCCTCATCAGCCCTGCTGGGCCAGGTGAGGCCGCTTCCACTTTGAGTGGTCCTGGCCTGCCCGGGGCTTTCTGCGCCGGCCTTTCCGCCTGCAGTGCTGGAAGAGGCCGCGGTCGCCCCTTGTCCGAGGCTTACAGGGGGTGCCCTCCCCTGAGAGAGACCCCGCCCCTCCGTCTAGGGCCTGTTCGTGCGAGGGGCCGTCCCCTCGGGGTGTGAGTGTTAGAGGAGGGTGCAGGTGTCCTCTAGGGGGAAGATTGACCATTCCCCCGAGGGGGATAGGGTCTCGATTCCCCATGGGCGTTTGGGTGCCCCTAAGCCCAAGGGGGCTGAGGGTCCCCGAACCACACCCCCGCTCTCCAGCCACCCTCCCGGCGGCCCGGGAACGGCACCTTTGCGCATGCGCAGTCGGTGGGCGGGGTTAGGCTCCAGCCGAGCGCGGAGCCTGGGCCTCATCAGCCCTGCTGGGCGGGGGAGGACGCTTCCCCTTTGAGTGTTGCCGGCTTGCCCGGGGCATATCCGCGCCGGCCTGTCCGCCTGCCGTTTTGGAAGAGGCCGGGTCGCCGCTTGTCCGTGGCTTACAGGGGCTGCCCTCCCCTGACAGTGACCCCGCCCCTCCTACTAGGGCGTGTTCGGGCGCAGGGCCGGGCTCTGGGGCTGTGAGTGCAGGAGCAGGGTGCAGGTGTGCCCCGGCAGGAAGATTTGCCATTCCCCCGAGGGGGAAGAGGGTCCCGATTCCCCATGGGGGTAGAGTTGCCCTACCCCCAAGGGGGCTGAGGGTGCCCGAACCACCACCCCCCCGCTCACCCGCGCCCCCTGCCGGCGGCCTTGAGAACTGCACCCTTGCGCATGCGCAGACGGGAGGGCGGGGTCAGGCTGGGCCCGGGGGCGGAGCCTGGGCCTCATCAGCCCTGCTGGGCCAGGTGAGGCCGCTTCCACTTTGAGTGGTCCTGGCCTGCCCGGGGCTTTCTGCGCCGGCCTTTCCGCCTGCAGTGCTGGAAGAGGCCGCGGTCGCCCCTTGTCCGAGGCTTACAGGGGGTGCCCTCCCCTGAGAGAGACCCCGCCCCTCCGTCTAGGGCCTGTTCGTGCGAGGGGCCGTCCCCTCGGGGTGTGAGTGTTAGAGGAGGGTGCAGGTGTCCTCTAAGGGGAAGATTGACCATTCCCCCGAGGGGGATAGGGTCTCGATTCCCCATGGGCGTTTGGGTGCCCCTAAGCCCAAGGGGGCTGAGGGTCCCCGAACCACACCCCCGCTCTCCAGCCACCCTCCCGGCGGCCCGGGAACGGCACCTTTGCGCATGCGCAGTCGGTGGGCGGGGTTAGGCTCCAGCCGAGCGCGGAGCCTGGGCCTCATCAGCCCTGCTGGGCGGGGGAGGACGCTTCCCCTTTGAGTGTTGCCGGCTTGCCCGGGGCATATCCGCGCCGGCCTGTCCGCCTGCCGTTTTGGAAGAGGCCGGGTCGCCGCTTGTCCGTGGCTTACAGGGGCTGCCCTCCCCTGACAGTGACCCCGCCCCTCCTACTAGGGCGTGTTCGGGCGCAGGGCCGGGCTCTGGGGCTGTGAGTGCAGGAGCAGGGTGCAGGTGTGCCCCGGCAGGAAGATTTGCCATTCCCCCGAGGGGGAAGAGGGTCCCGATTCCCCATGGGGGTAGAGTTGCCCTACCCCCAAGCGGGCTGAGGGTGCCCGAACCACCACCCCCCCGCTCACCCGCGCCCCCTGCCGGCGGCCTTGAGAACTGCACCCTTGCGCATGCGCAGACGGGAGGGCGGGGTCAGGCTGGGCCCGGGGGCGGAGCCTGGGCCTCATCAGCCCTGCTGGGCCAGGTGAGGCCGCTTCCACTTTGAGTGGTCCTGGCCTGCCCGGGGCTTTCTGCGCCGGCCTTTCCGCCTGCAGTGCTGGAAGAGGCCGCGGTCGCCCCTTGTCCGAGGCTTACAGGGGGTGCCCTCCCCTGAGAGAGACCCCGCCCCTCCGTCTAGGGCCTGTTCGTGCGAGGGGCCGTCCCCTCGGGGTGTGAGTGTTAGAGGAGGGTGCAGGTGTCCTCTAGGGGGAAGATTGACCATTCCCCCGAGGGGGATAGGGTCTCGATTCCCCATGGGCGTTTGGGTGCCCCTAAGCCCAAGGGGGCTGAGGGTCCCCGAACCACACCCCCGCTCTCCAGCCACCCTCCCGGCGGCCCGGGAACGGCACCTTTGCGCATGCGCAGTCGGTGGGCGGGGTTAGGCTCCAGCCGAGCGCGGAGCCTGGGCCTCATCAGCCCTGCTGGGCGGGGGAGGACGCTTCCCCTTTGAGTGTTGCCGGCTTGCCCGGGGCATATCCGCGCCGGCCTGTCCGCCTGCCGTTTTGGAAGAGGCCGGGTCGCCGCTTGTCCGTGGCTTACAGGGGCTGCCCTCCCCTGACAGTGACCCCGCCCCTCCTACTAGGGCGTGTTCGGGCGCAGGGCCGGGCTCTGGGGCTGTGAGTGCAGGAGCAGGGTGCAGGTGTGCCCCGGCAGGAAGATTTGCCATTCCCCCGAGGGGGAAGAGGGTCCCGATTCCCCATGGGGGTAGAGTTGCCCTACCCCCAAGGGGGCTGAGGGTGCCCGAACCACCACCCCCCCGCTCACCCGCGCCCCCTGCCGGCGGCCTTGATAACTGCACCCTTGCGCATGCGCAGACGGGAGGGCGGGGTCAGGCTGGGCCCGGGGGCGGAGCCTGGGCCTCATCAGCCCTGCTGGGCCAGGTGAGGCCGCTTCCACTTTGAGTGGTCCTGGCCTGCCCGGGGCTTTCTGCGCCGGCCTTTCCGCCTGCAGTGCTGGAAGAGGCCGCGGTCGCCCCTTGTCCGAGGCTTACAGGGGGTGCCCTCCCCTGAGAGAGACCCCGCCCCTCCGTCTAGGGCCTGTTCGTGCGAGGGGCCGTCCCCTCGGGGTGTGAGTGTTAGAGGAGGGTGCAGGTGTCCTCTAAGGGGAAGATTGACCATTCCCCCGAGGGGGATAGGGTCTCGATTCCCCATGGGCGTTTGGGTGCCCCTAAGCCCAAGGGGGCTGAGGGTCCCCGAACCACACCCCCGCTCTCCAGCCACCCTCCCGGCGGCCCGGGAACGGCACCTTTGCGCATGCGCAGTCGGTGGGCGGGGTTAGGCTCCAGCCGAGCGCGGAGCCTGGGCCTCATCAGCCCTGCTGGGCGGGGGAGGACGCTTCCCCTTTGAGTGTTGCCGGCTTGCCCGGGGCATATCCGCGCCGGCCTGTCCGCCTGCCGTTTTGGAAGAGGCCGGGTCGCCGCTTGTCCGTGGCTTACAGGGGCTGCCCTCCCCTGACAGTGACCCCGCCCCTCCTACTAGGGCGTGTTCGGGCGCAGGGCCGGGCTCTGGGGCTGTGAGTGCAGGAGCAGGGTGCAGGTGTGCCCCGGCAGGAAGATTTGCCATTCCCCCGAGGGGGAAGAGGGTCCCGATTCCCCATGGGGGTAGAGTTGCCCTACCCCCAAGGGGGCTGAGGGTCCCCGAACCACCACCCCCCCGCTCACCCGCGCCCCCTGCCGGCGGCCTTGAGAACTGCACCCTTGCGCATGCGCAGACGGGAGGGCGGGGTCAGGCTGGGCCCGGGGGCGGAGCCTGGGCCTCATCAGCCCTGCTGGGCCAGGTGAGGCCGCTTCCACTTTGAGTGGTCCTGGCCTGCCCGGGGCTTTCTGCGCCGGCCTTTCCGCCTGCAGTGCTGGAAGAGGCCGCGGTCGCCCCTTGTCCGAGGCTTACAGGGGGTGCCCTCCCCTGAGAGAGACCCCGCCCCTCCGTCTAGGGCCTGTTCGTGCGAGGGGCCGTCCCCTCGGGGTGTGAGTGTTAGAGGAGGGTGCAGGTGTCCTCTAGGGGGAAGATTGACCATTCCCCCGAGGGGGATAGGGTCTCGATTCCCCATGGGCGTTTGGGTGCCCCTAAGCCCAAGGGGGCTGAGGGTCCCCGAACCACACCCCCGCTCTCCAGCCACCCTCCCGGCGGCCCGGGAACGGCACCTTTGCGCATGCGCAGTCGGTGGGCGGGGTTAGGCTCCAGCCGAGCGCGGAGCCTGGGCCTCATCAGCCCTGCTGGGCGGGGGAGGACGCTTCCCCTTTGAGTGTTGCCGGCTTGCCCGGGGCATATCCGCGCCGGCCTGTCCGCCTGCCGTTTTGGAAGAGGCCGGGTCGCCGCTTGTCCGTGGCTTACAGGGGCTGCCCTCCCCTGACAGTGACCCCGCCCCTCCTACTAGGGCGTGTTCGGGCGCAGGGCCGGGCTCTGGGGCTGTGAGTGCAGGAGCAGGGTGCAGGTGTGCCCCGGCAGGAAGATTTGCCATTCCCCCGAGGGGGAAGAGGGTCCCGATTCCCCATGGGGGTAGAGTTGCCCCACCCCCAAGGGGGCTGAGGGTGCCCGAACCACCACCCCCCCGCTCACCCGCGCCCCCTGCCGGCGGCCTTGAGAACTGCACCCTTGCGCATGCGCAGACGGGAGGGCGGGGTCAGGCTGGGCCCGGGGGCGGAGCCTGGGCCTCATCAGCCCTGCTGGGCCAGGTGAGGCCGCTTCCACTTTGAGTGGTCCTGGCCTGCCCGGGGCTTTCTGCGCCGGCCTTTCCGCCTGCAGTGCTGGAAGAGGCCGCGGTCGCCCCTTGTCCGAGGCTTACAGGGGGTGCCCTCCCCTGAGAGAGACCCCGCCCCTCCGTCTAGGGCCTGTTCGTGCGAGGGGCCGTCCCCTCGGGGTGTGAGTGTTAGAGGAGGGTGCAGGTGTCCTCTAGGGGGAAGATTGACCATTCCCCCGAGGGGGATAGGGTCTCGATTCCCCATGGGCGTTTGGGTGCCCCTAAGCCCAAGGGGGCTGAGGGTCCCCGAACCACACCCCCGCTCTCCAGCCACCCTCCCGGCGGCCCGGGAACGGCACCTTTGCGCATGCGCAGTCGGTGGGCGGGGTTAGGCTCCAGCCGAGCGCGGAGCCTGGGCCTCATCAGCCCTGCTGGGCGGGGGAGGACGCTTCCCCTTTGAGTGTTGCCGGCTTGCCCGGGGCATATCCGCGCCGGCCTGTCCGCCTGCCGTTTTGGAAGAGGCCGGGTCGCCGCTTGTCCGTGGCTTACAGGGGCTGCCCTCCCCTGACAGTGACCCCGCCCCTCCTACTAGGGCGTGTTCGGGCGCAGGGCCGGGCTCTGGGGCTGTGAGTGCAGGAGCAGGGTGCAGGTGTGCCCCGGCAGGAAGATTTGCCATTCCCCCGAGGGGGAAGAGGGTCCCGATTCCCCATGGGGGTAGAGTTACCCTACCCCCAAGGGGGCTGAGGGTGCCCGAACCACCACCCCCCCGCTCACCCGCGCCCCCTGCCGGCGGCCTTGAGAACTGCACCCTTGCGCATGCGCAGACGGGAGGGCGGGGTCAGGCTGGGCCCGGGGGCGGAGCCTGGGCCTCATCAGCCCTGCTGGGCCAGGTGAGGCCGCTTCCACTTTGAGTGGTCCTGGCCTGCCCGGGGCTTTCTGCGCCGGCCTTTCCGCCTGCAGTGCTGGAAGAGGCCGCGGTCGCCCCTTGTCCGAGGCTTACAGGGGGTGCCCTCCCCTGAGAGAGACCCCGCCCCTCCGTCTAGGGCCTGTTCGTGCGAGGGGCCGTCCCCTCGGGGTGTGAGTGTTAGAGGAGGGTGCAGGTGTCCTCTAGGGGGAAGATTGACCATTCCCCCGAGGGGGATAGGGTCTCGATTCCCCATGGGCGTTTGGGTGCCCCTAAGCCCAAGGGGGCTGAGGGTTCCCGAACCACACCCCCGCTCTCCAGCCACCCTCCCGGCGGCCCGGGAACGGCACCTTTGCGCATGCGCAGTCGGTGGGCGGGGTTAGGCTCCAGCCGAGCGCGGAGCCTGGGCCTCATCAGCCCTGCTGGGCGGGGGAGGACGCTTCCCCTTTGAGTGTTGCCGGCTTGCCCGGGGCATATCCGCGCCGGCCTGTCCGCCTGCCATTTTGGAAGAGGCCGCGTCGCCGCTTGTCCGTGGCTTACAGGGGCTGCCCTCCCCTGACAGTGACCCCGCCCCTCCTACTAGGGCGTGTTCGGGCGCAGGGCCGGGCTCTGGGGCTGTGAGTGCAGGAGCAGGGTGCAGGTGTGCCCCGGCAGGAAGATTTGCCATTCCCCCGAGGGGGAAGAGGGTCCCGATTCCCCATGGGGGTAGAGTTGCCCTACCCCCAAGGGGGCTGAGGGTGCCCGAACCACCACCCCCCCGCTCACCCGCGCCCCCTGCCGGCGGCCTTGAGAACTGCACCCTTGCGCATGCGCAGACGGGAGGGCGGGGTCAGGCTGGGCCCGGGGGCGGAGCCTGGGCCTCATCAGCCCTGCTGGGCCAGGTGAGGCCGCTTCCACTTTGAGTGGTCCTGGCCTGCCCGGGGCTTTCTGCGCCGGCCTTTCCGCCTGCAGTGCTGGAAGAGGCCGCGGTCGCCCCTTGTCCGAGGCTTACAGGGGGTGCCCTCCCCTGAGAGAGACCCCGCCCCTCCGTCTAGGGCCTGTTCGTGCGAGGGGCCGTCCCCTCGGGGTGTGAGTGTTAGAGGAGGGTGCAGGTGTCCTCTAGGGGGAAGATTGACCATTCCCCCGAGGGGGATAGGGTCTCGATTCCCCATGGGCGTTTGGGTGCCCCTAAGCCCAAGGGGGCTGAGGGTCCCCGAACCACACCCCCGCTCTCCAGCCACCCTCCCGGCGGCCCGGGAACGGCACCTTTGCGCATGCGCAGTCGGTGGGCGGGGTTAGGCTCCAGCCGAGCGCGGAGCCTGGGCCTCATCAGCCCTGCTGGGCGGGGGAGGACGCTTCCCCTTTGAGTGTTGCCGGCTTGCCCGGGGCATATCCGCGCCGGCCTGTCCGCCTGCCGTTTTGGAAGAGGCCGGGTCGCCGCTTGTCCGTGGCTTACAGGGGCTGCCCTCCCCTGACAGTGACCCCGCCCCTCCTACTAGGGCGTGTTCGGGCGCAGGGCCGGGCTCTGGGGCTGTGAGTGCAGGAGCAGGGTGCAGGTGTGCCCCGGCAGGAAGATTTGCCATTCCCCCGAGGGGGAAGAGGGTCCCGATTCCCCATGGGGGTAGAGTTGCCCCACCCCCAAGGGGGCTGAGGGTGCCCGAACCACCACCCCCCCGCTCACCCGCGCCCCCTGCCGGCGGCCTTGAGAACTGCACCCTTGCGCATGCGCAGACGGGAGGGCGGGGTCAGGCTGGGCCCGGGGGCGGAGCCTGGGCCTCATCAGCCCTGCTGGGCCAGGTGAGGCCGCTTCCACTTTGAGTGGTCCTGGCCTGCCCGGGGCTTTCTGCGCCGGCCTTTCCGCCTGCAGTGCTGGAAGAGGCCGCGGTCGCCCCTTGTCCGAGGCTTACAGGGGGTGCCCTCCCCTGAGAGAGACCCCGCCCCTCCGTCTAGGGCCTGTTCGTGCGAGGGGCCGTCCCCTCGGGGTGTGAGTGTTAGAGGAGGGTGCAGGTGTCCTCTAGGGGGAAGATTGACCATTCCCCCGAGGGGGATAGGGTCTCGATTCCCCATGGGCGTTTGGGTGCCCCTAAGCCCAAGGGGGCTGAGGGTCCCCGAACCACACCCCCGCTCTCCAGCCACCCTCCCGGCGGCCCGGGAACGGCACCTTTGCGCATGCGCAGTCGGTGGGCGGGGTTAGGCTCCAGCCGAGCGCGGAGCCTGGGCCTCATCAGCCCTGCTGGGCGGGGGAGGACGCTTCCCCTTTGAGTGTTGCCGGCTTGCCCGGGGCATATCCGCGCCGGCCTGTCCGCCTGCCGTTTTGGAAGAGGCCGGGTCGCCGCTTGTCCGTGGCTTACAGGGGCTGCCCTCCCCTGACAGTGACCCCGCCCCTCCTACTAGGGCGTGTTCGGGCGCAGGGCCGGGCTCTGGGGCTGTGAGTGCAGGAGCAGGGTGCAGGTGTGCCCCGGCAGGAAGATTTGCCATTCCCCCGAGGGGGAAGAGGGTCCCGATTCCCCATGGGGGTAGAGTTGCCCTACCCCCAAGGGGGCTGAGGGTGCCCGAACCACCACCCCCCCGCTCACCCGCGCCCCCTGCCGGCGGCCTTGAGAACTGCACCCTTGCGCATGCGCAGACGGGAGGGCGGGGTCAGGCTGGGCCCGGGGGCGGAGCCTGGGCCTCATCAGCCCTGCTGGGCCAGGTGAGGCCGCTTCCACTTTGAGTGGTCCTGGCCTGCCCGGGGCTTTCTGCGCCGGCCTTTCCGCCTGCAGTGCTGGAAGAGGCCGCGGTCGCCCCTTGTCCGAGGCTTACAGGGGGTGCCCTCCCCTGAGAGAGACCCCGCCCCTCCGTCTAGGGCCTGTTCGTGCGAGGGGCCGTCCCCTCGGGGTGTGAGTGTTAGAGGAGGGTGCAGGTGTCCTCTAGGGGGAAGATTGACCATTCCCCCGAGGGGGATAGGGTCTCGATTCCCCATGGGCGTTTGGGTGCCCCTAAGCCCAAGGGGGCTGAGGGTCCCCGAACCACACCCCCGCTCTCCAGCCACCCTCCCGGCGGCCCGGGAACGGCACCTTTGCGCATGCGCAGTCGGTGGGCGGGGTTAGGCTCCAGCCGAGCGCGGAGCCTGGGCCTCATCAGCCCTGCTGGGCGGGGGAGGACGCTTCCCCTTTGAGTGTTGCCGGCTTGCCCGGGGCATATCCGCGCCGGCCTGTCCGCCTGCCGTTTTGGAAGAGGCCGCGTCGCCGCTTGTCCGTGGCTTACAGGGGCTGCCCTCCCCTGACAGTGACCCCGCCCCTCCTACTAGGGCGTGTTCGGGCGCAGGGCCGGGCTCTGGGGCTGTGAGTGCAGGAGCAGGGTGCAGGTGTGCCCCGGCAGGAAGATTTGCCATTCCCCCGAGGGGGAAGAGGGTCCCGATTCCCCATGGGGGTAGAGTTGCCCTACCCCCAAGGGGGCTGAGGGTGCCCGAACCACCACCCCCCCGCTCACCCGCGCCCCCTGCCGGCGGCCTTGAGAACTGCACCCTTGCGCATGCGCAGACGGGAGGGCGGGGTCAGGCTGGGCCCGGGGGCGGAGCCTGGGCCTCATCAGCCCTGCTGGGCCAGGTGAGGCCGCTTCCACTTTGAGTGGTCCTGGCCTGCCCGGGGCTTTCTGCGCCGGCCTTTCCGCCTGCAGTGCTGGAAGAGGCCGCGGTCGCCCCTTGTCCGAGGCTTACAGGGGGTGCCCTCCCCTGAGAGAGACCCCGCCCCTCCGTCTAGGGCCTGTTCGTGCGAGGGGCCGTCCCCTCGGGGTGTGAGTGTTAGAGGAGGGTGCAGGTGTCCTCTAGGGGGAAGATTGACCATTCCCCCGAGGGGGATAGGGTCTCGATTCCCCATGGGCGTTTGGGTGCCCCTAAGCCCAAGGGGGCTGAGGGTCCCCGAACCACACCCCCGCTCTCCAGCCACCCTCCCGGCGGCCCGGGAACGGCACCTTTGCGCATGCGCAGTCGGTGGGCGGGGTTAGGCTCCAGCCGAGCGCGGAGCCTGGGCCTCATCAGCCCTGCTGGGCGGGGGAGGACGCTTCCCCTTTGAGTGTTGCCGGCTTGCCCGGGGCATATCCGCGCCGGCCTGTCCGCCTGCCGTTTTGGAAGAGGCCGCGTCGCCGCTTGTCCGTGGCTTACAGGGGCTGCCCTCCCCTGACAGTGACCCCGCCCCTCCTACTAGGGCGTGTTCGGGCGCAGGGCCGGGCTCTGGGGCTGTGAGTGCAGGAGCAGGGTGCAGGTGTGCCCCGGCAGGAAGATTTGCCATTCCCCCGAGGGGGAAGAGGGTCCCGATTCCCCATGGGGGTAGAGTTGCCCCACCCCCAAGGGGGCTGAGGGTGCCCGAACCACCACCCCCCCGCTCACCCGCGCCCCCTGCCGGCGGCCTTGAGAACTGCACCCTTGCGCATGCGCAGACGGGAGGGCGGGGTCAGGCTGGGCCCGGGGGCGGAGCCTGGGCCTCATCAGCCCTGCTGGGCCAGGTGAGGCCGCTTCCACTTTGAGTGGTCCTGGCCTGCCCGGGGCTTTCTGCGCCGGCCTTTCCGCCTGCAGTGCTGGAAGAGGCCGCGGTCGCCCCTTGTCCGAGGCTTACAGGGGGTGCCCTCCCCTGAGAGAGACCCCGCCCCTCCGTCTAGGGCCTGTTCGTGCGAGGGGCCGTCCCCTCGGGGTGTGAGTGTTAGAGGAGGGTGCAGGTGTCCTCTAGGGGGAAGATTGACCATTCCCCCGAGGGGGATAGGGTCTCGATTCCCCATGGGCGTTTGGGTGCCCCTAAGCCCAAGGGGGCTGAGGGTCCCCGAACCACACCCCCGCTCTCCAGCCACCCTCCCGGCGGCCCGGGAACGGCACCTTTGCGCATGCGCAGTCGGTGGGCGGGGTTAGGCTCCAGCCGAGCGCGGAGCCTGGGCCTCATCAGCCCTGCTGGGCGGGGGAGGACGCTTCCCCTTTGAGTGTTGCCGGCTTGCCCGGGGCATATCCGCGCCGGCCTGTCCGCCTGCCGTTTTGGAAGAGGCCGGGTCGCCGCTTGTCCGTGGCTTACAGGGGCTGCCCTCCCCTGACAGTGACCCCGCCCCTCCTACTAGGGCGTGTTCGGGCGCAGGGCCGGGCTCTGGGGCTGTGAGTGCAGGAGCAGGGTGCAGGTGTGCCCCGGCAGGAAGATTTGCCATTCCCCCGAGGGGGAAGAGGGTCCCGATTCCCCATGGGGGTAGAGTTGCCCTACCCCCAAGGGGGCTGAGGGTGCCCGAACCACCACCCCCCCGCTCACCCGCGCCCCCTGCCGGCGGCCTTGAGAACTGCACCCTTGCGCATGCGCAGACGGGAGGGCGGGGTCAGGCTGGGCCCGGGGGCGGAGCCTGGGCCTCATCAGCCCTGCTGGGCCAGGTGAGGCCGCTTCCACTTTGAGTGGTCCTGGCCTGCCCGGGGCTTTCTGCGCCGGCCTTTCCGCCTGCAGTGCTGGAAGAGGCCGCGGTCGCCCCTTGTCCGAGGCTTACAGGGGGTGCCCTCCCCTGAGAGAGACCCCGCCCCTCCGTCTAGGGCCTGTTCGTGCGAGGGGCCGTCCCCTCGGGGTGTGAGTGTTAGAGGAGGGTGCAGGTGTCCTCTAGGGGGAAGATTGACCATTCCCCCGAGGGGGATAGGGTCTCGATTCCCCATGGGCGTTTGGGTGCCCCTAAGCCCAAGGGGGCTGAGGGTCCCCGAACCACACCCCCGCTCTCCAGCCACCCTCCCGGCGGCCCGGGAACGGCACCTTTGCGCATGCGCAGTCGGTGGGCGGGGTTAGGCTCCAGCCGAGCGCGGAGCCTGGGCCTCATCAGCCCTGCTGGGCGGGGGAGGACGCTTCCCCTTTGAGTGTTGCCGGCTTGCCCGGGGCATATCCGCGCCGGCCTGTCCGCCTGCCGTTTTGGAAGAGGCCGCGTCGCCGCTTGTCCGTGGCTTACAGGGGCTGCCCTCCCCTGACAGTGACCCCGCCCCTCCTACTAGGGCGTGTTCGGGCGCAGGGCCGGGCTCTGGGGCTGTGAGTGCAGGAGCAGGGTGCAGGTGTGCCCCGGCAGGAAGATTTGCCATTCCCCCGAGGGGGAAGAGGGTCCCGATTCCCCATGGGGGTAGAGTTGCCCCACCCCCAAGGGGGCTGAGGGTGCCCGAACCACCACCCCCCCGCTCACCCGCGCCCCCTGCCGGCGGCCTTGAGAACTGCACCCTTGCGCATGCGCAGACGGGAGGGCGGGGTCAGGCTGGGCCCGGGGGCGGAGCCTGGGCCTCATCAGCCCTGCTGGGCCAGGTGAGGCCGCTTCCACTTTGAGTGGTCCTGGCCTGCCCGGGGCTTTCTGCGCCGGCCTTTCCGCCTGCAGTGCTGGAAGAGGCCGCGGTCGCCCCTTGTCCGAGGCTTACAGGGGGTGCCCTCCCCTGAGAGAGACCCCGCCCCTCCGTCTAGGGCCTGTTCGTGCGAGGGGCCGTCCCCTCGGGGTGTGAGTGTTAGAGGAGGGTGCAGGTGTCCTCTAGGGGGAAGATTGACCATTCCCCCGAGGGGGATAGGGTCTCGATTCCCCATGGGCGTTTGGGTGCCCCTAAGCCCAAGGGGGCTGAGGGTCCCCGAACCACACCCCCGCTCTCCAGCCACCCTCCCGGCGGCCCGGGAACGGCACCTTTGCGCATGCGCAGTCGGTGGGCGGGGTTAGGCTCCAGCCGAGCGCGGAGCCTGGGCCTCATCAGCCCTGCTGGGCGGGGGAGGACGCTTCCCCTTTGAGTGTTGCCGGCTTGCCCGGGGCATATCCGCGCCGGCCTGTCCGCCTGCCGTTTTGGAAGAGGCCGGGTCGCCGCTTGTCCGTGGCTTACAGGGGCTGCCCTCCCCTGACAGTGACCCCGCCCCTCCTACTAGGGCGTGTTCGGGCGCAGGGCCGGGCTCTGGGGCTGTGAGTGCAGGAGCAGGGTGCAGGTGTGCCCCGGCAGGAAGATTTGCCATTCCCCCGAGGGGGAAGAGGGTCCCGATTCCCCATGGGGGTAGAGTTGCCCTACCCCCAAGGGGGCTGAGGGTGCCCGAACCACCACCCCCCCGCTCACCCGCGCCCCCTGCCGGCGGCCTTGAGAACTGCACCCTTGCGCATGCGCAGACGGGAGGGCGGGGTCAGGCTGGGCCCGGGGGCGGAGCCTGGGCCTCATCAGCCCTGCTGGGCCAGGTGAGGCCGCTTCCACTTTGAGTGGTCCTGGCCTGCCCGGGGCTTTCTGCGCCGGCCTTTCCGCCTGCAGTGCTGGAAGAGGCCGCGGTCGCCCCTTGTCCGAGGCTTACAGGGGGTGCCCTCCCCTGAGAGAGACCCCGCCCCTCCGTCTAGGGCCTGTTCGTGCGAGGGGCCGTCCCCTCGGGGTGTGAGTGTTAGAGGAGGGTGCAGGTGTCCTCTAGGGGGAAGATTGACCATTCCCCCGAGGGGGATAGGGTCTCGATTCCCCATGGGCGTTTGGGTGCCCCTAAGCCCAAGGGGGCTGAGGGTCCCCGAACCACACCCCCGCTCTCCAGCCACCCTCCCGGCGGCCCGGGAACGGCACCTTTGCGCATGCGCAGTCGGTGGGCGGGGTTAGGCTCCAGCCGAGCGCGGAGCCTGGGCCTCATCAGCCCTGCTGGGCGGGGGAGGACGCTTCCCCTTTGAGTGTTGCCGGCTTGCCCGGGGCATATCCGCGCCGGCCTGTCCGCCTGCCGTTTTGGAAGAGGCCGGGTCGCCGCTTGTCCGTGGCTTACAGGGGCTGCCCTCCCCTGACAGTGACCCCGCCCCTCCTACTAGGGCGTGTTCGGGCGCAGGGCCGGGCTCTGGGGCTGTGAGTGCAGGAGCAGGGTGCAGGTGTGCCCCGGCAGGAAGATTTGCCATTCCCCCGAGGGGGAAGAGGGTCCCGATTCCCCATGGGGGTAGAGTTGCCCCACCCCCAAGGGGGCTGAGGGTGCCCGAACCACCACCCCCCCGCTCACCCGCGCCCCCTGCCGGCGGCCTTGAGAACTGCACCCTTGCGCATGCGCAGACGGGAGGGCGGGGTCAGGCTGGGCCCGGGGGCGGAGCCTGGGCCTCATCAGCCCTGCTGGGCCAGGTGAGGCCGCTTCCACTTTGAGTGGTCCTGGCCTGCCCGGGGCTTTCTGCGCCGGCCTTTCCGCCTGCAGTGCTGGAAGAGGCCGCGGTCGCCCCTTGTCCGAGGCTTACAGGGGGTGCCCTCCCCTGAGAGAGACCCCGCCCCTCCGTCTAGGGCCTGTTCGTGCGAGGGGCCGTCCCCTCGGGGTGTGAGTGTTAGAGGAGGGTGCAGGTGTCCTCTAGGGGGAAGATTGACCATTCCCCCGAGGGGGATAGGGTCTCGATTCCCCATGGGCGTTTGGGTGCCCCTAAGCCCAAGGGGGCTGAGGGTCCCCGAACCACACCCCCGCTCTCCAGCCACCCTCCCGGCGGCCCGGGAACGGCACCTTTGCGCATGCGCAGTCGGTGGGCGGGGTTAGGCTCCAGCCGAGCGCGGAGCCTGGGCCTCATCAGCCCTGCTGGGCGGGGGAGGACGCTTCCCCTTTGAGTGTTGCCGGCTTGCCCGGGGCATATCCGCGCCGGCCTGTCCGCCTGCCGTTTTGGAAGAGGCCGGGTCGCCGCTTGTCCGTGGCTTACAGGGGCTGCCCTCCCCTGACAGTGACCCCGCCCCTCCTACTAGGGCGTGTTCGGGCGCAGGGCCGGGCTCTGGGGCTGTGAGTGCAGGAGCAGGGTGCAGGTGTGCCCCGGCAGGAAGATTTGCCATTCCCCCGAGGGGGAAGAGGGTCCCGATTCCCCATGGGGGTAGAGTTGCCCCACCCCCAAGGGGGCTGAGGGTGCCCGAACCACCACCCCCCCGCTCACCCGCGCCCCCTGCCGGCGGCCTTGAGAACTGCACCCTTGCGCATGCGCAGACGGGAGGGCGGGGTCAGGCTGGGCCCGGGGGCGGAGCCTGGGCCTCATCAGCCCTGCTGGGCCAGGTGAGGCCGCTTCCACTTTGAGTGGTCCTGGCCTGCCCGGGGCTTTCTGCGCCGGCCTTTCCGCCTGCAGTGCTGGAAGAGGCCGCGGTCGCCCCTTGTCCGAGGCTTACAGGGGGTGCCCTCCCCTGAGAGAGACCCCGCCCCTCCGTCTAGGGCCTGTTCGTGCGAGGGGCCGTCCCCTCGGGGTGTGAGTGTTAGAGGAGGGTGCAGGTGTCCTCTAGGGGGAAGATTGACCATTCCCCCGAGGGGGATAGGGTCTCGATTCCCCATGGGCGTTTGGGTGCCCCTAAGCCCAAGGGGGCTGAGGGTCCCCGAACCACACCCCCGCTCTCCAGCCACCCTCCCGGCGGCCCGGGAACGGCACCTTTGCGCATGCGCAGTCGGTGGGCGGGGTTAGGCTCCAGCCGAGCGCGGAGCCTGGGCCTCATCAGCCCTGCTGGGCGGGGGAGGACGCTTCCCCTTTGAGTGTTGCCGGCTTGCCCGGGGCATATCCGCGCCGGCCTGTCCGCCTGCCGTTTTGGAAGAGGCCGGGTCGCCGCTTGTCCGTGGCTTACAGGGGCTGCCCTCCCCTGACAGTGACCCCGCCCCTCCTACTAGGGCGTGTTCGGGCGCAGGGCCGGGCTCTGGGGCTGTGAGTGCAGGAGCAGGGTGCAGGTGTGCCCCGGCAGGAAGATTTGCCATTCCCCCGAGGGGGAAGAGGGTCCCGATTCCCCATGGGGGTAGAGTTGCCCTACCCCCAAGGGGGCTGAGGGTGCCCGAACCACCACCCCCCCGCTCACCCGCGCCCCCTGCCGGCGGCCTTGAGAACTGCACCCTTGCGCATGCGCAGACGGGAGGGCGGGGTCAGGCTGGGCCCGGGGGCGGAGCCTGGGCCTCATCAGCCCTGCTGGGCCAGGTGAGGCCGCTTCCACTTTGAGTGGTCCTGGCCTGCCCGGGGCTTTCTGCGCCGGCCTTTCCGCCTGCAGTGCTGGAAGAGGCCGCGGTCGCCCCTTGTCCGAGGCTTACAGGGGGTGCCCTCCCCTGAGAGAGACCCCGCCCCTCCGTCTAGGGCCTGTTCGTGCGAGGGGCCGTCCCCTCGGGGTGTGAGTGTTAGAGGAGGGTGCAGGTGTCCTCTAGGGGGAAGATTGACCATTCCCCCGAGGGGGATAGGGTCTCGATTCCCCATGGGCGTTTGGGTGCCCCTAAGCCCAAGGGGGCTGAGGGTCCCCGAACCACACCCCCGCTCTCCAGCCACCCTCCCGGCGGCCCGGGAACGGCACCTTTGCGCATGCGCAGTCGGTGGGCGGGGTTAGGCTCCAGCCGAGCGCGGAGCCTGGGCCTCATCAGCCCTGCTGGGCGGGGGAGGACGCTTCCCCTTTGAGTGTTGCCGGCTTGCCCGGGGCATATCCGCGCCGGCCTGTCCGCCTGCCGTTTTGGAAGAGGCCGGGTCGCCGCTTGTCCGTGGCTTACAGGGGCTGCCCTCCCCTGACAGTGACCCCGCCCCTCCTACTAGGGCGTGTTCGGGCGCAGGGCCGGGCTCTGGGGCTGTGAGTGCAGGAGCAGGGTGCAGGTGTGCCCCGGCAGGAAGATTTGCCATTCCCCCGAGGGGGAAGAGGGTCCCGATTCCCCATGGGGGTAGAGTTGCCCTACCCCCAAGGGGGCTGAGGGTGCCCGAACCACCACCCCCCCGCTCACCCGCGCCCCCTGCCGGCGGCCTTGAGAACTGCACCCTTGCGCATGCGCAGACGGGAGGGCGGGGTCAGGCTGGGCCCGGGGGCGGAGCCTGGGCCTCATCAGCCCTGCTGGGCCAGGTGAGGCCGCTTCCACTTTGAGTGGTCCTGGCCTGCCCGGGGCTTTCTGCGCCGGCCTTTCCGCCTGCAGTGCTGGAAGAGGCCGCGGTCGCCCCTTGTCCGAGGCTTACAGGGGGTGCCCTCCCCTGAGAGAGACCCCGCCCCTCCGTCTAGGGCCTGTTCGTGCGAGGGGCCGTCCCCTCGGGGTGTGAGTGTTAGAGGAGGGTGCAGGTGTCCTCTAGGGGGAAGATTGACCATTCCCCCGAGGGGGATAGGGTCTCGATTCCCCATGGGCGTTTGGGTGCCCCTAAGCCCAAGGGGGCTGAGGGTCCCCGAACCACACCCCCGCTCTCCAGCCACCCTCCCGGCGGCCCGGGAACGGCACCTTTGCGCATGCGCAGTCGGTGGGCGGGGTTAGGCTCCAGCCGAGCGCGGAGCCTGGGCCTCATCAGCCCTGCTGGGCGGGGGAGGACGCTTCCCCTTTGAGTGTTGCCGGCTTGCCCGGGGCATATCCGCGCCGGCCTGTCCGCCTGCCGTTTTGGAAGAGGCCGGGTCGCCGCTTGTCCGTGGCTTACAGGGGCTGCCCTCCCCTGACAGTGACCCCGCCCCTCCTACTAGGGCGTGTTCGGGCGCAGGGCCGGGCTCTGGGGCTGTGAGTGCAGGAGCAGGGTGCAGGTGTGCCCCGGCAGGAAGATTTGCCATTCCCCCGAGGGGGAAGAGGGTCCCGATTCCCCATGGGGGTAGAGTTGCCCTACCCCCAAGGGGGCTGAGGGTGCCCGAACCACCACCCCCCCGCTCACCCGCGCCCCCTGCCGGCGGCCTTGAGAACTGCACCCTTGCGCATGCGCAGACGGGAGGGCGGGGTCAGGCTGGGCCCGGGGGCGGAGCCTGGGCCTCATCAGCCCTGCTGGGCCAGGTGAGGCCGCTTCCACTTTGAGTGGTCCTGGCCTGCCCGGGGCTTTCTGCGCCGGCCTTTCCGCCTGCAGTGCTGGAAGAGGCCGCGGTCGCCCCTTGTCCGAGGCTTACAGGGGGTGCCCTCCCCTGAGAGAGACCCCGCCCCTCCGTCTAGGGCCTGTTCGTGCGAGGGGCCGTCCCCTCGGGGTGTGAGTGTTAGAGGAGGGTGCAGGTGTCCTCTAGGGGGAAGATTGACCATTCCCCCGAGGGGGATAGGGTCTCGATTCCCCATGGGCGTTTGGGTGCCCCTAAGCCCAAGGGGGCTGAGGGTCCCCGAACCACACCCCCGCTCTCCAGCCACCCTCCCGGCGGCCCGGGAACGGCACCTTTGCGCATGCGCAGTCGGTGGGCGGGGTTAGGCTCCAGCCGAGCGCGGAGCCTGGGCCTCATCAGCCCTGCTGGGCGGGGGAGGACGCTTCCCCTTTGAGTGTTGCCGGCTTGCCCGGGGCATATCCGCGCCGGCCTGTCCGCCTGCCGTTTTGGAAGAGGCCGGGTCGCCGCTTGTCCGTGGCTTACAGGGGCTGCCCTCCCCTGACAGTGACCCCGCCCCTCCTACTAGGGCGTGTTCGGGCGCAGGGCCGGGCTCTGGGGCTGTGAGTGCAGGAGCAGGGTGCAGGTGTGCCCCGGCAGGAAGATTTGCCATTCCCCCGAGGGGGAAGAGGGTCCCGATTCCCCATGGGGGTAGAGTTGCCCCACCCCCAAGGGGGCTGAGGGTGCCCGAACCACCACCCCCCCGCTCACCCGCGCCCCCTGCCGGCGGCCTTGAGAACTGCACCCTTGCGCATGCGCAGACGGGAGGGCGGGGTCAGGCTGGGCCCGGGGGCGGAGCCTGGGCCTCATCAGCCCTGCTGGGCCAGGTGAGGCCGCTTCCACTTTGAGTGGTCCTGGCCTGCCCGGGGCTTTCTGCGCCGGCCTTTCCGCCTGCAGTGCTGGAAGAGGCCGCGGTCGCCCCTTGTCCGAGGCTTACAGGGGGTGCCCTCCCCTGAGAGAGACCCCGCCCCTCCGTCTAGGGCCTGTTCGTGCGAGGGGCCGTCCCCTCGGGGTGTGAGTGTTAGAGGAGGGTGCAGGTGTCCTCTAGGGGGAAGATTGACCATTCCCCCGAGGGGGATAGGGTCTCGATTCCCCATGGGCGTTTGGGTGCCCCTAAGCCCAAGGGGGCTGAGGGTCCCCGAACCACACCCCCGCTCTCCAGCCACCCTCCCGGCGGCCCGGGAACGGCACCTTTGCGCATGCGCAGTCGGTGGGCGGGGTTAGGCTCCAGCCGAGCGCGGAGCCTGGGCCTCATCAGCCCTGCTGGGCGGGGGAGGACGCTTCCCCTTTGAGTGTTGCCGGCTTGCCCGGGGCATATCCGCGCCGGCCTGTCCGCCTGCCGTTTTGGAAGAGGCCGGGTCGCCGCTTGTCCGTGGCTTACAGGGGCTGCCCTCCCCTGACAGTGACCCCGCCCCTCCTACTAGGGCGTGTTCGGGCGCAGGGCCGGGCTCTGGGGCTGTGAGTGCAGGAGCAGGGTGCAGGTGTGCCCCGGCAGGAAGATTTGCCATTCCCCCGAGGGGGAAGAGGGTCCCGATTCCCCATGGGGGTAGAGTTGCCCTACCCCCAAGGGGGCTGAGGGTGCCCGAACCACCACCCCCCCGCTCACCCGCGCCCCCTGCCGGCGGCCTTGAGAACTGCACCCTTGCGCATGCGCAGACGGGAGGGCGGGGTCAGGCTGGGCCCGGGGGCGGAGCCTGGGCCTCATCAGCCCTGCTGGGCCAGGTGAGGCCGCTTCCACTTTGAGTGGTCCTGGCCTGCCCGGGGCTTTCTGCGCCGGCCTTTCCGCCTGCAGTGCTGGAAGAGGCCGCGGTCGCCCCTTGTCCGAGGCTTACAGGGGGTGCCCTCCCCTGAGAGAGACCCCGCCCCTCCGTCTAGGGCCTGTTCGTGCGAGGGGCCGTCCCCTCGGGGTGTGAGTGTTAGAGGAGGGTGCAGGTGTCCTCTAGGGGGAAGATTGACCATTCCCCCGAGGGGGATAGGGTCTCGATTCCCCATGGGCGTTTGGGTGCCCCTAAGCCCAAGGGGGCTGAGGGTCCCCGAACCACACCCCCGCTCTCCAGCCACCCTCCCGGCGGCCCGGGAACGGCACCTTTGCGCATGCGCAGTCGGTGGGCGGGGTTAGGCTCCAGCCGAGCGCGGAGCCTGGGCCTCATCAGCCCTGCTGGGCGGGGGAGGACGCTTCCCCTTTGAGTGTTGCCGGCTTGCCCGGGGCATATCCGCGCCGGCCTGTCCGCCTGCCGTTTTGGAAGAGGCCGCGTCGCCGCTTGTCCGTGGCTTACAGGGGCTGCCCTCCCCTGACAGTGACCCCGCCCCTCCTACTAGGGCGTGTTCGGGCGCAGGGCCGGGCTCTGGGGCTGTGAGTGCAGGAGCAGGGTGCAGGTGTGCCCCGGCAGGAAGATTTGCCATTCCCCCGAGGGGGAAGAGGGTCCCGATTCCCCATGGGGGTAGAGTTGCCCCACCCCCAAGGGGGCTGAGGGTGCCCGAACCACCACCCCCCCGCTCACCCGCGCCCCCTGCCGGCGGCCTTGAGAACTGCACCCTTGCGCATGCGCAGACGGGAGGGCGGGGTCAGGCTGGGCCCGGGGGCGGAGCCTGGGCCTCATCAGCCCTGCTGGGCCAGGTGAGGCCGCTTCCACTTTGAGTGGTCCTGGCCTGCCCGGGGCTTTCTGCGCCGGCCTTTCCGCCTGCAGTGCTGGAAGAGGCCGCGGTCGCCCCTTGTCCGAGGCTTACAGGGGGTGCCCTCCCCTGAGAGAGACCCCGCCCCTCCGTCTAGGGCCTGTTCGTGCGAGGGGCCGTCCCCTCGGGGTGTGAGTGTTAGAGGAGGGTGCAGGTGTCCTCTAGGGGGAAGATTGACCATTCCCCCGAGGGGGATAGGGTCTCGATTCCCCATGGGCGTTTGGGTGCCCCTAAGCCCAAGGGGGCTGAGGGTCCCCGAACCACACCCCCGCTCTCCAGCCACCCTCCCGGCGGCCCGGGAACGGCACCTTTGCGCATGCGCAGTCGGTGGGCGGGGTTAGGCTCCAGCCGAGCGCGGAGCCTGGGCCTCATCAGCCCTGCTGGGCGGGGGAGGACGCTTCCCCTTTGAGTGTTGCCGGCTTGCCCGGGGCATATCCGCGCCGGCCTGTCCGCCTGCCGTTTTGGAAGAGGCCGGGTCGCCGCTTGTCCGTGGCTTACAGGGGCTGCCCTCCCCTGACAGTGACCCCGCCCCTCCTACTAGGGCGTGTTCGGGCGCAGGGCCGGGCTCTGGGGCTGTGAGTGCAGGAGCAGGGTGCAGGTGTGCCCCGGCAGGAAGATTTGCCATTCCCCCGAGGGGGAAGAGGGTCCCGATTCCCCATGGGGGTAGAGTTGCCCTACCCCCAAGGGGGCTGAGGGTGCCCGAACCACCACCCCCCCGCTCACCCGCGCCCCCTGCCGGCGGCCTTGAGAACTGCACCCTTGCGCATGCGCAGACGGGAGGGCGGGGTCAGGCTGGGCCCGGGGGCGGAGCCTGGGCCTCATCAGCCCTGCTGGGCCAGGTGAGGCCGCTTCCACTTTGAGTGGTCCTGGCCTGCCCGGGGCTTTCTGCGCCGGCCTTTCCGCCTGCAGTGCTGGAAGAGGCCGCGGTCGCCCCTTGTCCGAGGCTTACAGGGGGTGCCCTCCCCTGAGAGAGACCCCGCCCCTCCGTCTAGGGCCTGTTCGTGCGAGGGGCCGTCCCCTCGGGGTGTGAGTGTTAGAGGAGGGTGCAGGTGTCCTCTAGGGGGAAGATTGACCATTCCCCCGAGGGGGATAGGGTCTCGATTCCCCATGGGCGTTTGGGTGCCCCTAAGCCCAAGGGGGCTGAGGGTCCCCGAACCACACCCCCGCTCTCCAGCCACCCTCCCGGCGGCCCGGGAACGGCACCTTTGCGCATGCGCAGTCGGTGGGCGGGGTTAGGCTCCAGCCGAGCGCGGAGCCTGGGCCTCATCAGCCCTGCTGGGCGGGGGAGGACGCTTCCCCTTTGAGTGTTGCCGGCTTGCCCGGGGCATATCCGCGCCGGCCTGTCCGCCTGCCGTTTTGGAAGAGGCCGGGTCGCCGCTTGTCCGTGGCTTACAGGGGCTGCCCTCCCCTGACAGTGACCCCGCCCCTCCTACTAGGGCGTGTTCGGGCGCAGGGCCGGGCTCTGGGGCTGTGAGTGCAGGAGCAGGGTGCAGGTGTGCCCCGGCAGGAAGATTTGCCATTCCCCCGAGGGGGAAGAGGGTCCCGATTCCCCATGGGGGTAGAGTTGCCCCACCCCCAAGGGGGCTGAGGGTGCCCGAACCACCACCCCCCCGCTCACCCGCGCCCCCTGCCGGCGGCCTTGAGAACTGCACCCTTGCGCATGCGCAGACGGGAGGGCGGGGTCAGGCTGGGCCCGGGGGCGGAGCCTGGGCCTCATCAGCCCTGCTGGGCCAGGTGAGGCCGCTTCCACTTTGAGTGGTCCTGGCCTGCCCGGGGCTTTCTGCGCCGGCCTTTCCGCCTGCAGTGCTGGAAGAGGCCGCGGTCGCCCCTTGTCCGAGGCTTACAGGGGGTGCCCTCCCCTGAGAGAGACCCCGCCCCTCCGTCTAGGGCCTGTTCGTGCGAGGGGCCGTCCCCTCGGGGTGTGAGTGTTAGAGGAGGGTGCAGGTGTCCTCTAGGGGGAAGATTGACCATTCCCCCGAGGGGGATAGGGTCTCGATTCCCCATGGGCGTTTGGGTGCCCCTAAGCCCAAGGGGGCTGAGGGTCCCCGAACCACACCCCCGCTCTCCAGCCACCCTCCCGGCGGCCCGGGAACGGCACCTTTGCGCATGCGCAGTCGGTGGGCGGGGTTAGGCTCCAGCCGAGCGCGGAGCCTGGGCCTCATCAGCCCTGCTGGGCGGGGGAGGACGCTTCCCCTTTGAGTGTTGCCGGCTTGCCCGGGGCATATCCGCGCCGGCCTGTCCGCCTGCCGTTTTGGAAGAGGCCGGGTCGCCGCTTGTCCGTGGCTTACAGGGGCTGCCCTCCCCTGACAGTGACCCCGCCCCTCCTACTAGGGCGTGTTCGGGCGCAGGGCCGGGCTCTGGGGCTGTGAGTGCAGGAGCAGGGTGCAGGTGTGCCCCGGCAGGAAGATTTGCCATTCCCCCGAGGGGGAAGAGGGTCCCGATTCCCCATGGGGGTAGAGTTGCCCCACCCCCAAGGGGGCTGAGGGTGCCCGAACCACCACCCCCCCGCTCACCCGCGCCCCCTGCCGGCGGCCTTGAGAACTGCACCCTTGCGCATGCGCAGACGGGAGGGCGGGGTCAGGCTGGGCCCGGGGGCGGAGCCTGGGCCTCATCAGCCCTGCTGGGCCAGGTGAGGCCGCTTCCACTTTGAGTGGTCCTGGCCTGCCCGGGGCTTTCTGCGCCGGCCTTTCCGCCTGCAGTGCTGGAAGAGGCCGCGGTCGCCCCTTGTCCGAGGCTTACAGGGGGTGCCCTCCCCTGAGAGAGACCCCGCCCCTCCGTCTAGGGCCTGTTCGTGCGAGGGGCCGTCCCCTCGGGGTGTGAGTGTTAGAGGAGGGTGCAGGTGTCCTCTAGGGGGAAGATTGACCATTCCCCCGAGGGGGATAGGGTCTCGATTCCCCATGGGCGTTTGGGTGCCCCTAAGCCCAAGGGGGCTGAGGGTCCCCGAACCACACCCCCGCTCTCCAGCCACCCTCCCGGCGGCCCGGGAACGGCACCTTTGCGCATGCGCAGTCGGTGGGCGGGGTTAGGCTCCAGCCGAGCGCGGAGCCTGGGCCTCATCAGCCCTGCTGGGCGGGGGAGGACGCTTCCCCTTTGAGTGTTGCCGGCTTGCCCGGGGCATATCCGCGCCGGCCTGTCCGCCTGCCGTTTTGGAAGAGGCCGGGTCGCCGCTTGTCCGTGGCTTACAGGGGCTGCCCTCCCCTGACAGTGACCCCGCCCCTCCTACTAGGGCGTGTTCGGGCGCAGGGCCGGGCTCTGGGGCTGTGAGTGCAGGAGCAGGGTGCAGGTGTGCCCCGGCAGGAAGATTTGCCATTCCCCCGAGGGGGAAGAGGGTCCCGATTCCCCATGGGGGTAGAGTTGCCCTACCCCCAAGGGGGCTGAGGGTGCCCGAACCACCACCCCCCCGCTCACCCGCGCCCCCTGCCGGCGGCCTTGAGAACTGCACCCTTGCGCATGCGCAGACGGGAGGGCGGGGTCAGGCTGGGCCCGGGGGCGGAGCCTGGGCCTCATCAGCCCTGCTGGGCCAGGTGAGGCCGCTTCCACTTTGAGTGGTCCTGGCCTGCCCGGGGCTTTCTGCGCCGGCCTTTCCGCCTGCAGTGCTGGAAGAGGCCGCGGTCGCCCCTTGTCCGAGGCTTACAGGGGGTGCCCTCCCCTGAGAGAGACCCCGCCCCTCCGTCTAGGGCCTGTTCGTGCGAGGGGCCGTCCCCTCGGGGTGTGAGTGTTAGAGGAGGGTGCAGGTGTCCTCTAGGGGGAAGATTGACCATTCCCCCGAGGGGGATAGGGTCTCGATTCCCCATGGGCGTTTGGGTGCCCCTAAGCCCAAGGGGGCTGAGGGTCCCCGAACCACACCCCCGCTCTCCAGCCACCCTCCCGGCGGCCCGGGAACGGCACCTTTGCGCATGCGCAGTCGGTGGGCGGGGTTAGGCTCCAGCCGAGCGCGGAGCCTGGGCCTCATCAGCCCTGCTGGGCGGGGGAGGACGCTTCCCCTTTGAGTGTTGCCGGCTTGCCCGGGGCATATCCGCGCCGGCCTGTCCGCCTGCCGTTTTGGAAGAGGCCGGGTCGCCGCTTGTCCGTGGCTTACAGGGGCTGCCCTCCCCTGACAGTGACCCCGCCCCTCCTACTAGGGCGTGTTCGGGCGCAGGGCCGGGCTCTGGGGCTGTGAGTGCAGGAGCAGGGTGCAGGTGTGCCCCGGCAGGAAGATTTGCCATTCCCCCGAGGGGGAAGAGGGTCCCGATTCCCCATGGGGGTAGAGTTGCCCTACCCCCAAGGGGGCTGAGGGTGCCCGAACCACCACCCCCCCGCTCACCCGCGCCCCCTGCCGGCGGCCTTGAGAACTGCACCCTTGCGCATGCGCAGACGGGAGGGCGGGGTCAGGCTGGGCCCGGGGGCGGAGCCTGGGCCTCATCAGCCCTGCTGGGC
The DNA here is from genome assembly GCF_964194135.1 of Talpa europaea. Lineage (NCBI taxonomy): Eukaryota > Metazoa > Chordata > Mammalia > Eulipotyphla > Talpidae > Talpa > Talpa europaea. The sequence goes on from NW_028168006.1 coordinate 58,040, forward strand.
CAGGTGAGGCCGCTTCCACTTTGAGTGGTCCTGGCCTGCCCGGGGCTTTCTGCGCCGGCCTTTCCGCCTGCAGTGCTGGAAGAGGCCGCGGTCGCCCCTTGTCCGAGGCTTACAGGGGGTGCCCTCCCCTGAGAGAGACCCCGCCCCTCCGTCTAGGGCCTGTTCGTGCGAGGGGCCGTCCCCTCGGGGTGTGAGTGTTAGAGGAGGGTGCAGGTGTCCTCTAGGGGGAAGATTGACCATTCCCCCGAGGGGGATAGGGTCTCGATTCCCCATGGGCGTTTGGGTGCCCCTAAGCCCAAGGGGGCTGAGGGTCCCCGAACCACACCCCCGCTCTCCAGCCACCCTCCCGGCGGCCCGGGAACGGCACCTTTGCGCATGCGCAGTCGGTGGGCGGGGTTAGGCTCCAGCCGAGCGCGGAGCCTGGGCCTCATCAGCCCTGCTGGGCGGGGGAGGACGCTTCCCCTTTGAGTGTTGCCGGCTTGCCCGGGGCATATCCGCGCCGGCCTGTCCGCCTGCCGTTTTGGAAGAGGCCGGGTCGCCGCTTGTCCGTGGCTTACAGGGGCTGCCCTCCCCTGACAGTGACCCCGCCCCTCCTACTAGGGCGTGTTCGGGCGCAGGGCCGGGCTCTGGGGCTGTGAGTGCAGGAGCAGGGTGCAGGTGTGCCCCGGCAGGAAGATTTGCCATTCCCCCGAGGGGGAAGAGGGTCCCGATTCCCCATGGGGGTAGAGTTGCCCTACCCCCAAGCGGGCTGAGGGTGCCCGAACCACCACCCCCCCGCTCACCCGCGCCCCCTGCCGGCGGCCTTGAGAACTGCACCCTTGCGCATGCGCAGACGGGAGGGCGGGGTCAGGCTGGGCCCGGGGGCGGAGCCTGGGCCTCATCAGCCCTGCTGGGCCAGGTGAGGCCGCTTCCACTTTGAGTGGTCCTGGCCTGCCCGGGGCTTTCTGCGCCGGCCTTTCCGCCTGCAGTGCTGGAAGAGGCCGCGGTCGCCCCTTGTCCGAGGCTTACAGGGGGTGCCCTCCCCTGAGAGAGACCCCGCCCCTCCGTCTAGGGCCTGTTCGTGCGAGGGGCCGTCCCCTCGGGGTGTGAGTGTTAGAGGAGGGTGCAGGTGTCCTCTAGGGGGAAGATTGACCATTCCCCCGAGGGGGATAGGGTCTCGATTCCCCATGGGCGTTTGGGTGCCCCTAAGCCCAAGGGGGCTGAGGGTCCCCGAACCACACCCCCGCTCTCCAGCCACCCTCCCGGCGGCCCGGGAACGGCACCTTTGCGCATGCGCAGTCGGTGGGCGGGGTTAGGCTCCAGCCGAGCGCGGAGCCTGGGCCTCATCAGCCCTGCTGGGCGGGGGAGGACGCTTCCCCTTTGAGTGTTGCCGGCTTGCCCGGGGCATATCCGCGCCGGCCTGTCCGCCTGCCGTTTTGGAAGAGGCCGGGTCGCCGCTTGTCCGTGGCTTACAGGGGCTGCCCTCCCCTGACAGTGACCCCGCCCCTCCTACTAGGGCGTGTTCGGGCGCAGGGCCGGGCTCTGGGGCTGTGAGTGCAGGAGCAGGGTGCAGGTGTGCCCCGGCAGGAAGATTTGCCATTCCCCCGAGGGGGAAGAGGGTCCCGATTCCCCATGGGGGTAGAGTTGCCCTACCCCCAAGCGGGCTGAGGGTGCCCGAACCACCACCCCCCCGCTCACCCGCGCCCCCTGCCGGCGGCCTTGAGAACTGCACCCTTGCGCATGCGCAGACGGGAGGGCGGGGTCAGGCTGGGCCCGGGGGCGGAGCCTGGGCCTCATCAGCCCTGCTGGGCCAGGTGAGGCCGCTTCCACTTTGAGTGGTCCTGGCCTGCCCGGGGCTTTCTGCGCCGGCCTTTCCGCCTGCAGTGCTGGAAGAGGCCGCGGTCGCCCCTTGTCCGAGGCTTACAGGGGGTGCCCTCCCCTGAGAGAGACCCCGCCCCTCCGTCTAGGGCCTGTTCGTGCGAGGGGCCGTCCCCTCGGGGTGTGAGTGTTAGAGGAGGGTGCAGGTGTCCTCTAGGGGGAAGATTGACCATTCCCCCGAGGGGGATAGGGTCTCGATTCCCCATGGGCGTTTGGGTGCCCCTAAGCCCAAGGGGGCTGAGGGTCCCCGAACCACACCCCCGCTCTCCAGCCACCCTCCCGGCGGCCCGGGAACGGCACCTTTGCGCATGCGCAGTCGGTGGGCGGGGTTAGGCTCCAGCCGAGCGCGGAGCCTGGGCCTCATCAGCCCTGCTGGGCGGGGGAGGACGCTTCCCCTTTGAGTGTTGCCGGCTTGCCCGGGGCATATCCGCGCCGGCCTGTCCGCCTGCCGTTTTGGAAGAGGCCGGGTCGCCGCTTGTCCGTGGCTTACAGGGGCTGCCCTCCCCTGACAGTGACCCCGCCCCTCCTACTAGGGCGTGTTCGGGCGCAGGGCCGGGCTCTGGGGCTGTGAGTGCAGGAGCAGGGTGCAGGTGTGCCCCGGCAGGAAGATTTGCCATTCCCCCGAGGGGGAAGAGGGTCCCGATTCCCCATGGGGGTAGAGTTGCCCTACCCCCAAGGGGGCTGAGGGTGCCCGAACCACCACCCCCCCGCTCACCCGCGCCCCCTGCCGGCGGCCTTGAGAACTGCACCCTTGCGCATGCGCAGACGGGAGGGCGGGGTCAGGCTGGGCCCGGGGGCGGAGCCTGGGCCTCATCAGCCCTGCTGGGCCAGGTGAGGCCGCTTCCACTTTGAGTGGTCCTGGCCTGCCCGGGGCTTTCTGCGCCGGCCTTTCCGCCTGCAGTGCTGGAAGAGGCCGCGGTCGCCCCTTGTCCGAGGCTTACAGGGGGTGCCCTCCCCTGAGAGAGACCCCGCCCCTCCGTCTAGGGCCTGTTCGTGCGAGGGGCCGTCCCCTCGGGGTGTGAGTGTTAGAGGAGGGTGCAGGTGTCCTCTAGGGGGAAGATTGACCATTCCCCCGAGGGGGATAGGGTCTCGATTCCCCATGGGCGTTTGGGTGCCCCTAAGCCCAAGGGGGCTGAGGGTCCCCGAACCACACCCCCGCTCTCCAGCCACCCTCCCGGCGGCCCGGGAACGGCACCTTTGCGCATGCGCAGTCGGTGGGCGGGGTTAGGCTCCAGCCGAGCGCGGAGCCTGGGCCTCATCAGCCCTGCTGGGCGGGGGAGGACGCTTCCCCTTTGAGTGTTGCCGGCTTGCCCGGGGCATATCCGCGCCGGCCTGTCCGCCTGCCGTTTTGGAAGAGGCCGGGTCGCCGCTTGTCCGTGGCTTACAGGGGCTGCCCTCCCCTGACAGTGACCCCGCCCCTCCTACTAGGGCGTGTTCGGGCGCAGGGCCGGGCTCTGGGGCTGTGAGTGCAGGAGCAGGGTGCAGGTGTGCCCCGGCAGGAAGATTTGCCATTCCCCCGAGGGGGAAGAGGGTCCCGATTCCCCATGGGGGTAGAGTTGCCCTACCCCCAAGCGGGCTGAGGGTGCCCGAACCACCACCCCCCCGCTCACCCGCGCCCCCTGCCGGCGGCCTTGAGAACTGCACCCTTGCGCATGCGCAGACGGGAGGGCGGGGTCAGGCTGGGCCCGGGGGCGGAGCCTGGGCCTCATCAGCCCTGCTGGGCCAGGTGAGGCCGCTTCCACTTTGAGTGGTCCTGGCCTGCCCGGGGCTTTCTGCGCCGGCCTTTCCGCCTGCAGTGCTGGAAGAGGCCGCGGTCGCCCCTTGTCCGAGGCTTACAGGGGGTGCCCTCCCCTGAGAGAGACCCCGCCCCTCCGTCTAGGGCCTGTTCGTGCGAGGGGCCGTCCCCTCGGGGTGTGAGTGTTAGAGGAGGGTGCAGGTGTCCTCTAGGGGGAAGATTGACCATTCCCCCGAGGGGGATAGGGTCTCGATTCCCCATGGGCGTTTGGGTGCCCCTAAGCCCAAGGGGGCTGAGGGTCCCCGAACCACACCCCCGCTCTCCAGCCACCCTCCCGGCGGCCCGGGAACGGCACCTTTGCGCATGCGCAGTCGGTGGGCGGGGTTAGGCTCCAGCCGAGCGCGGAGCCTGGGCCTCATCAGCCCTGCTGGGCGGGGGAGGACGCTTCCCCTTTGAGTGTTGCCGGCTTGCCCGGGGCATATCCGCGCCGGCCTGTCCGCCTGCCGTTTTGGAAGAGGCCGGGTCGCCGCTTGTCCGTGGCTTACAGGGGCTGCCCTCCCCTGACAGTGACCCCGCCCCTCCTACTAGGGCGTGTTCGGGCGCAGGGCCGGGCTCTGGGGCTGTGAGTGCAGGAGCAGGGTGCAGGTGTGCCCCGGCAGGAAGATTTGCCATTCCCCCGAGGGGGAAGAGGGTCCCGATTCCCCATGGGGGTAGAGTTGCCCCACCCCCAAGGGGGCTGAGGGTGCCCGAACCACCACCCCCCCGCTCACCCGCGCCCCCTGCCGGCGGCCTTGAGAACTGCACCCTTGCGCATGCGCAGACGGGAGGGCGGGGTCAGGCTGGGCCCGGGGGCGGAGCCTGGGCCTCATCAGCCCTGCTGGGCCAGGTGAGGCCGCTTCCACTTTGAGTGGTCCTGGCCTGCCCGGGGCTTTCTGCGCCGGCCTTTCCGCCTGCAGTGCTGGAAGAGGCCGCGGTCGCCCCTTGTCCGAGGCTTACAGGGGGTGCCCTCCCCTGAGAGAGACCCCGCCCCTCCGTCTAGGGCCTGTTCGTGCGAGGGGCCGTCCCCTCGGGGTGTGAGTGTTAGAGGAGGGTGCAGGTGTCCTCTAGGGGGAAGATTGACCATTCCCCCGAGGGGGATAGGGTCTCGATTCCCCATGGGCGTTTGGGTGCCCCTAAGCCCAAGGGGGCTGAGGGTCCCCGAACCACACCCCCGCTCTCCAGCCACCCTCCCGGCGGCCCGGGAACGGCACCTTTGCGCATGCGCAGTCGGTGGGCGGGGTTAGGCTCCAGCCGAGCGCGGAGCCTGGGCCTCATCAGCCCTGCTGGGCGGGGGAGGACGCTTCCCCTTTGAGTGTTGCCGGCTTGCCCGGGGCATATCCGCGCCGGCCTGTCCGCCTGCCGTTTTGGAAGAGGCCGCGTCGCCGCTTGTCCGTGGCTTACAGGGGCTGCCCTCCCCTGACAGTGACCCCGCCCCTCCTACTAGGGCGTGTTCGGGCGCAGGGCCGGGCTCTGGGGCTGTGAGTGCAGGAGCAGGGTGCAGGTGTGCCCCGGCAGGAAGATTTGCCATTCCCCCGAGGGGGAAGAGGGTCCCGATTCCCCATGGGGGTAGAGTTGCCCCACCCCCAAGGGGGCTGAGGGTGCCCGAACCACCACCCCCCCGCTCACCCGCGCCCCCTGCCGGCGGCCTTGAGAACTGCACCCTTGCGCATGCGCAGACGGGAGGGCGGGGTCAGGCTGGGCCCGGGGGCGGAGCCTGGGCCTCATCAGCCCTGCTGGGCCAGGTGAGGCCGCTTCCACTTTGAGTGGTCCTGGCCTGCCCGGGGCTTTCTGCGCCGGCCTTTCCGCCTGCAGTGCTGGAAGAGGCCGCGGTCGCCCCTTGTCCGAGGCTTACAGGGGGTGCCCTCCCCTGAGAGAGACCCCGCCCCTCCGTCTAGGGCCTGTTCGTGCGAGGGGCCGTCCCCTCGGGGTGTGAGTGTTAGAGGAGGGTGCAGGTGTCCTCTAGGGGGAAGATTGACCATTCCCCCGAGGGGGATAGGGTCTCGATTCCCCATGGGCGTTTGGGTGCCCCTAAGCCCAAGGGGGCTGAGGGTCCCCGAACCACACCCCCGCTCTCCAGCCACCCTCCCGGCGGCCCGGGAACGGCACCTTTGCGCATGCGCAGTCGGTGGGCGGGGTTAGGCTCCAGCCGAGCGCGGAGCCTGGGCCTCATCAGCCCTGCTGGGCGGGGGAGGACGCTTCCCCTTTGAGTGTTGCCGGCTTGCCCGGGGCATATCCGCGCCGGCCTGTCCGCCTGCCGTTTTGGAAGAGGCCGGGTCGCCGCTTGTCCGTGGCTTACAGGGGCTGCCCTCCCCTGACAGTGACCCCGCCCCTCCTACTAGGGCGTGTTCGGGCGCAGGGCCGGGCTCTGGGGCTGTGAGTGCAGGAGCAGGGTGCAGGTGTGCCCCGGCAGGAAGATTTGCCATTCCCCCGAGGGGGAAGAGGGTCCCGATTCCCCATGGGGGTAGAGTTGCCCTACCCCCAAGGGGGCTGAGGGTGCCCGAACCACCACCCCCCCGCTCACCCGCGCCCCCTGCCGGCGGCCTTGAGAACTGCACCCTTGCGCATGCGCAGACGGGAGGGCGGGGTCAGGCTGGGCCCGGGGGCGGAGCCTGGGCCTCATCAGCCCTGCTGGGCCAGGTGAGGCCGCTTCCACTTTGAGTGGTCCTGGCCTGCCCGGGGCTTTCTGCGCCGGCCTTTCCGCCTGCAGTGCTGGAAGAGGCCGCGGTCGCCCCTTGTCCGAGGCTTACAGGGGGTGCCCTCCCCTGAGAGAGACCCCGCCCCTCCGTCTAGGGCCTGTTCGTGCGAGGGGCCGTCCCCTCGGGGTGTGAGTGTTAGAGGAGGGTGCAGGTGTCCTCTAGGGGGAAGATTGACCATTCCCCCGAGGGGGATAGGGTCTCGATTCCCCATGGGCGTTTGGGTGCCCCTAAGCCCAAGGGGGCTGAGGGTCCCCGAACCACACCCCCGCTCTCCAGCCACCCTCCCGGCGGCCCGGGAACGGCACCTTTGCGCATGCGCAGTCGGTGGGCGGGGTTAGGCTCCAGCCGAGCGCGGAGCCTGGGCCTCATCAGCCCTGCTGGGCGGGGGAGGACGCTTCCCCTTTGAGTGTTGCCGGCTTGCCCGGGGCATATCCGCGCCGGCCTGTCCGCCTGCCGTTTTGGAAGAGGCCGGGTCGCCGCTTGTCCGTGGCTTACAGGGGCTGCCCTCCCCTGACAGTGACCCCGCCCCTCCTACTAGGGCGTGTTCGGGCGCAGGGCCGGGCTCTGGGGCTGTGAGTGCAGGAGCAGGGTGCAGGTGTGCCCCGGCAGGAAGATTTGCCATTCCCCCGAGGGGGAAGAGGGTCCCGATTCCCCATGGGGGTAGAGTTGCCCCACCCCCAAGGGGGCTGAGGGTGCCCGAACCACCACCCCCCCGCTCACCCGCGCCCCCTGCCGGCGGCCTTGAGAACTGCACCCTTGCGCATGCGCAGACGGGAGGGCGGGGTCAGGCTGGGCCCGGGGGCGGAGCCTGGGCCTCATCAGCCCTGCTGGGCCAGGTGAGGCCGCTTCCACTTTGAGTGGTCCTGGCCTGCCCGGGGCTTTCTGCGCCGGCCTTTCCGCCTGCAGTGCTGGAAGAGGCCGCGGTCGCCCCTTGTCCGAGGCTTACAGGGGGTGCCCTCCCCTGAGAGAGACCCCGCCCCTCCGTCTAGGGCCTGTTCGTGCGAGGGGCCGTCCCCTCGGGGTGTGAGTGTTAGAGGAGGGTGCAGGTGTCCTCTAGGGGGAAGATTGACCATTCCCCCGAGGGGGATAGGGTCTCGATTCCCCATGGGCGTTTGGGTGCCCCTAAGCCCAAGGGGGCTGAGGGTCCCCGAACCACACCCCCGCTCTCCAGCCACCCTCCCGGCGGCCCGGGAACGGCACCTTTGCGCATGCGCAGTCGGTGGGCGGGGTTAGGCTCCAGCCGAGCGCGGAGCCTGGGCCTCATCAGCCCTGCTGGGCGGGGGAGGACGCTTCCCCTTTGAGTGTTGCCGGCTTGCCCGGGGCATATCCGCGCCGGCCTGTCCGCCTGCCGTTTTGGAAGAGGCCGGGTCGCCGCTTGTCCGTGGCTTACAGGGGCTGCCCTCCCCTGACAGTGACCCCGCCCCTCCTACTAGGGCGTGTTCGGGCGCAGGGCCGGGCTCTGGGGCTGTGAGTGCAGGAGCAGGGTGCAGGTGTGCCCCGGCAGGAAGATTTGCCATTCCCCCGAGGGGGAAGAGGGTCCCGATTCCCCATGGGGGTAGAGTTGCCCCACCCCCAAGGGGGCTGAGGGTGCCCGAACCACCACCCCCCCGCTCACCCGCGCCCCCTGCCGGCGGCCTTGAGAACTGCACCCTTGCGCATGCGCAGACGGGAGGGCGGGGTCAGGCTGGGCCCGGGGGCGGAGCCTGGGCCTCATCAGCCCTGCTGGGCCAGGTGAGGCCGCTTCCACTTTGAGTGGTCCTGGCCTGCCCGGGGCTTTCTGCGCCGGCCTTTCCGCCTGCAGTGCTGGAAGAGGCCGCGGTCGCCCCTTGTCCGAGGCTTACAGGGGGTGCCCTCCCCTGAGAGAGACCCCGCCCCTCCGTCTAGGGCCTGTTCGTGCGAGGGGCCGTCCCCTCGGGGTGTGAGTGTTAGAGGAGGGTGCAGGTGTCCTCTAGGGGGAAGATTGACCATTCCCCCGAGGGGGATAGGGTCTCGATTCCCCATGGGCGTTTGGGTGCCCCTAAGCCCAAGGGGGCTGAGGGTCCCCGAACCACACCCCCGCTCTCCAGCCACCCTCCCGGCGGCCCGGGAACGGCACCTTTGCGCATGCGCAGTCGGTGGGCGGGGTTAGGCTCCAGCCGAGCGCGGAGCCTGGGCCTCATCAGCCCTGCTGGGCGGGGGAGGACGCTTCCCCTTTGAGTGTTGCCGGCTTGCCCGGGGCATATCCGCGCCGGCCTGTCCGCCTGCCGTTTTGGAAGAGGCCGGGTCGCCGCTTGTCCGTGGCTTACAGGGGCTGCCCTCCCCTGACAGTGACCCCGCCCCTCCTACTAGGGCGTGTTCGGGCGCAGGGCCGGGCTCTGGGGCTGTGAGTGCAGGAGCAGGGTGCAGGTGTGCCCCGGCAGGAAGATTTGCCATTCCCCCGAGGGGGAAGAGGGTCCCGATTCCCCATGGGGGTAGAGTTGCCCTACCCCCAAGGGGGCTGAGGGTGCCCGAACCACCACCCCCCCGCTCACCCGCGCCCCCTGCCGGCGGCCTTGAGAACTGCACCCTTGCGCATGCGCAGACGGGAGGGCGGGGTCAGGCTGGGCCCGGGGGCGGAGCCTGGGCCTCATCAGCCCTGCTGGGCCAGGTGAGGCCGCTTCCACTTTGAGTGGTCCTGGCCTGCCCGGGGCTTTCTGCGCCGGCCTTTCCGCCTGCAGTGCTGGAAGAGGCCGCGGTCGCCCCTTGTCCGAGGCTTACAGGGGGTGCCCTCCCCTGAGAGAGACCCCGCCCCTCCGTCTAGGGCCTGTTCGTGCGAGGGGCCGTCCCCTCGGGGTGTGAGTGTTAGAGGAGGGTGCAGGTGTCCTCTAGGGGGAAGATTGACCATTCCCCCGAGGGGGATAGGGTCTCGATTCCCCATGGGCGTTTGGGTGCCCCTAAGCCCAAGGGGGCTGAGGGTCCCCGAACCACACCCCCGCTCTCCAGCCACCCTCCCGGCGGCCCGGGAACGGCACCTTTGCGCATGCGCAGTCGGTGGGCGGGGTTAGGCTCCAGCCGAGCGCGGAGCCTGGGCCTCATCAGCCCTGCTGGGCGGGGGAGGACGCTTCCCCTTTGAGTGTTGCCGGCTTGCCCGGGGCATATCCGCGCCGGCCTGTCCGCCTGCCGTTTTGGAAGAGGCCGGGTCGCCGCTTGTCCGTGGCTTACAGGGGCTGCCCTCCCCTGACAGTGACCCCGCCCCTCCTACTAGGGCGTGTTCGGGCGCAGGGCCGGGCTCTGGGGCTGTGAGTGCAGGAGCAGGGTGCAGGTGTGCCCCGGCAGGAAGATTTGCCATTCCCCCGAGGGGGAAGAGGGTCCCGATTCCCCATGGGGGTAGAGTTGCCCTACCCCCAAGGGGGCTGAGGGTGCCCGAACCACCACCCCCCCGCTCACCCGCGCCCCCTGCCGGCGGCCTTGAGAACTGCACCCTTGCGCATGCGCAGACGGGAGGGCGGGGTCAGGCTGGGCCCGGGGGCGGAGCCTGGGCCTCATCAGCCCTGCTGGGCCAGGTGAGGCCGCTTCCACTTTGAGTGGTCCTGGCCTGCCCGGGGCTTTCTGCGCCGGCCTTTCCGCCTGCAGTGCTGGAAGAGGCCGCGGTCGCCCCTTGTCCGAGGCTTACAGGGGGTGCCCTCCCCTGAGAGAGACCCCGCCCCTCCGTCTAGGGCCTGTTCGTGCGAGGGGCCGTCCCCTCGGGGTGTGAGTGTTAGAGGAGGGTGCAGGTGTCCTCTAGGGGGAAGATTGACCATTCCCCCGAGGGGGATAGGGTCTCGATTCCCCATGGGCGTTTGGGTGCCCCTAAGCCCAAGGGGGCTGAGGGTCCCCGAACCACACCCCCGCTCTCCAGCCACCCTCCCGGCGGCCCGGGAACGGCACCTTTGCGCATGCGCAGTCGGTGGGCGGGGTTAGGCTCCAGCCGAGCGCGGAGCCTGGGCCTCATCAGCCCTGCTGGGCGGGGGAGGACGCTTCCCCTTTGAGTGTTGCCGGCTTGCCCGGGGCATATCCGCGCCGGCCTGTCCGCCTGCCGTTTTGGAAGAGGCCGGGTCGCCGCTTGTCCGTGGCTTACAGGGGCTGCCCTCCCCTGACAGTGACCCCGCCCCTCCTACTAGGGCGTGTTCGGGCGCAGGGCCGGGCTCTGGGGCTGTGAGTGCAGGAGCAGGGTGCAGGTGTGCCCCGGCAGGAAGATTTGCCATTCCCCCGAGGGGGAAGAGGGTCCCGATTCCCCATGGGGGTAGAGTTGCCCTACCCCCAAGGGGGCTGAGGGTGCCCGAACCACCACCCCCCCGCTCACCCGCGCCCCCTGCCGGCGGCCTTGAGAACTGCACCCTTGCGCATGCGCAGACGGGAGGGCGGGGTCAGGCTGGGCCCGGGGGCGGAGCCTGGGCCTCATCAGCCCTGCTGGGCCAGGTGAGGCCGCTTCCACTTTGAGTGGTCCTGGCCTGCCCGGGGCTTTCTGCGCCGGCCTTTCCGCCTGCAGTGCTGGAAGAGGCCGCGGTCGCCCCTTGTCCGAGGCTTACAGGGGGTGCCCTCCCCTGAGAGAGACCCCGCCCCTCCGTCTAGGGCCTGTTCGTGCGAGGGGCCGTCCCCTCGGGGTGTGAGTGTTAGAGGAGGGTGCAGGTGTCCTCTAGGGGGAAGATTGACCATTCCCCCGAGGGGGATAGGGTCTCGATTCCCCATGGGCGTTTGGGTGCCCCTAAGCCCAAGGGGGCTGAGGGTCCCCGAACCACACCCCCGCTCTCCAGCCACCCTCCCGGCGGCCCGGGAACGGCACCTTTGCGCATGCGCAGTCGGTGGGCGGGGTTAGGCTCCAGCCGAGCGCGGAGCCTGGGCCTCATCAGCCCTGCTGGGCGGGGGAGGACGCTTCCCCTTTGAGTGTTGCCGGCTTGCCCGGGGCATATCCGCGCCGGCCTGTCCGCCTGCCGTTTTGGAAGAGGCCGGGTCGCCGCTTGTCCGTGGCTTACAGGGGCTGCCCTCCCCTGACAGTGACCCCGCCCCTCCTACTAGGGCGTGTTCGGGCGCAGGGCCGGGCTCTGGGGCTGTGAGTGCAGGAGCAGGGTGCAGGTGTGCCCCGGCAGGAAGATTTGCCATTCCCCCGAGGGGGAAGAGGGTCCCGATTCCCCATGGGGGTAGAGTTGCCCCACCCCCAAGGGGGCTGAGGGTGCCCGAACCACCACCCCCCCGCTCACCCGCGCCCCCTGCCGGCGGCCTTGAGAACTGCACCCTTGCGCATGCGCAGACGGGAGGGCGGGGTCAGGCTGGGCCCGGGGGCGGAGCCTGGGCCTCATCAGCCCTGCTGGGCCAGGTGAGGCCGCTTCCACTTTGAGTGGTCCTGGCCTGCCCGGGGCTTTCTGCGCCGGCCTTTCCGCCTGCAGTGCTGGAAGAGGCCGCGGTCGCCCCTTGTCCGAGGCTTACAGGGGGTGCCCTCCCCTGAGAGAGACCCCGCCCCTCCGTCTAGGGCCTGTTCGTGCGAGGGGCCGTCCCCTCGGGGTGTGAGTGTTAGAGGAGGGTGCAGGTGTCCTCTAGGGGGAAGATTGACCATTCCCCCGAGGGGGATAGGGTCTCGATTCCCCATGGGCGTTTGGGTGCCCCTAAGCCCAAGGGGGCTGAGGGTCCCCGAACCACACCCCCGCTCTCCAGCCACCCTCCCGGCGGCCCGGGAACGGCACCTTTGCGCATGCGCAGTCGGTGGGCGGGGTTAGGCTCCAGCCGAGCGCGGAGCCTGGGCCTCATCAGCCCTGCTGGGCGGGGGAGGACGCTTCCCCTTTGAGTGTTGCCGGCTTGCCCGGGGCATATCCGCGCCGGCCTGTCCGCCTGCCGTTTTGGAAGAGGCCGGGTCGCCGCTTGTCCGTGGCTTACAGGGGCTGCCCTCCCCTGACAGTGACCCCGCCCCTCCTACTAGGGCGTGTTCGGGCGCAGGGCCGGGCTCTGGGGCTGTGAGTGCAGGAGCAGGGTGCAGGTGTGCCCCGGCAGGAAGATTTGCCATTCCCCCGAGGGGGAAGAGGGTCCCGATTCCCCATGGGGGTAGAGTTGCCCTACCCCCAAGCGGGCTGAGGGTGCCCGAACCACCACCCCCCCGCTCACCCGCGCCCCCTGCCGGCGGCCTTGAGAACTGCACCCTTGCGCATGCGCAGACGGGAGGGCGGGGTCAGGCTGGGCCCGGGGGCGGAGCCTGGGCCTCATCAGCCCTGCTGGGCCAGGTGAGGCCGCTTCCACTTTGAGTGGTCCTGGCCTGCCCGGGGCTTTCTGCGCCGGCCTTTCCGCCTGCAGTGCTGGAAGAGGCCGCGGTCGCCCCTTGTCCGAGGCTTACAGGGGGTGCCCTCCCCTGAGAGAGACCCCGCCCCTCCGTCTAGGGCCTGTTCGTGCGAGGGGCCGTCCCCTCGGGGTGTGAGTGTTAGAGGAGGGTGCAGGTGTCCTCTAGGGGGAAGATTGACCATTCCCCCGAGGGGGATAGGGTCTCGATTCCCCATGGGCGTTTGGGTGCCCCTAAGCCCAAGGGGGCTGAGGGTCCCCGAACCACACCCCCGCTCTCCAGCCACCCTCCCGGCGGCCCGGGAACGGCACCTTTGCGCATGCGCAGTCGGTGGGCGGGGTTAGGCTCCAGCCGAGCGCGGAGCCTGGGCCTCATCAGCCCTGCTGGGCGGGGGAGGACGCTTCCCCTTTGAGTGTTGCCGGCTTGCCCGGGGCATATCCGCGCCGGCCTGTCCGCCTGCCGTTTTGGAAGAGGCCGGGTCGCCGCTTGTCCGTGGCTTACAGGGGCTGCCCTCCCCTGACAGTGACCCCGCCCCTCCTACTAGGGCGTGTTCGGGCGCAGGGCCGGGCTCTGGGGCTGTGAGTGCAGGAGCAGGGTGCAGGTGTGCCCCGGCAGGAAGATTTGCCATTCCCCCGAGGGGGAAGAGGGTCCCGATTCCCCATGGGGGTAGAGTTGCCCTACCCCCAAGGGGGCTGAGGGTGCCCGAACCACCACCCCCCCGCTCACCCGCGCCCCCTGCCGGCGGCCTTGAGAACTGCACCCTTGCGCATGCGCAGACGGGAGGGCGGGGTCAGGCTGGGCCCGGGGGCGGAGCCTGGGCCTCATCAGCCCTGCTGGGCCAGGTGAGGCCGCTTCCACTTTGAGTGGTCCTGGCCTGCCCGGGGCTTTCTGCGCCGGCCTTTCCGCCTGCAGTGCTGGAAGAGGCCGCGGTCGCCCCTTGTCCGAGGCTTACAGGGGGTGCCCTCCCCTGAGAGAGACCCCGCCCCTCCGTCTAGGGCCTGTTCGTGCGAGGGGCCGTCCCCTCGGGGTGTGAGTGTTAGAGGAGGGTGCAGGTGTCCTCTAGGGGGAAGATTGACCATTCCCCCGAGGGGGATAGGGTCTCGATTCCCCATGGGCGTTTGGGTGCCCCTAAGCCCAAGGGGGCTGAGGGTCCCCGAACCACACCCCCGCTCTCCAGCCACCCTCCCGGCGGCCCGGGAACGGCACCTTTGCGCATGCGCAGTCGGTGGGCGGGGTTAGGCTCCAGCCGAGCGCGGAGCCTGGGCCTCATCAGCCCTGCTGGGCGGGGGAGGACGCTTCCCCTTTGAGTGTTGCCGGCTTGCCCGGGGCATATCCGCGCCGGCCTGTCCGCCTGCCGTTTTGGAAGAGGCCGGGTCGCCGCTTGTCCGTGGCTTACAGGGGCTGCCCTCCCCTGACAGTGACCCCGCCCCTCCTACTAGGGCGTGTTCGGGCGCAGGGCCGGGCTCTGGGGCTGTGAGTGCAGGAGCAGGGTGCAGGTGTGCCCCGGCAGGAAGATTTGCCATTCCCCCGAGGGGGAAGAGGGTCCCGATTCCCCATGGGGGTAGAGTTGCCCCACCCCCAAGGGGGCTGAGGGTGCCCGAACCACCACCCCCCCGCTCACCCGCGCCCCCTGCCGGCGGCCTTGAGAACTGCACCCTTGCGCATGCGCAGACGGGAGGGCGGGGTCAGGCTGGGCCCGGGGGCGGAGCCTGGGCCTCATCAGCCCTGCTGGGCCAGGTGAGGCCGCTTCCACTTTGAGTGGTCCTGGCCTGCCCGGGGCTTTCTGCGCCGGCCTTTCCGCCTGCAGTGCTGGAAGAGGCCGCGGTCGCCCCTTGTCCGAGGCTTACAGGGGGTGCCCTCCCCTGAGAGAGACCCCGCCCCTCCGTCTAGGGCCTGTTCGTGCGAGGGGCCGTCCCCTCGGGGTGTGAGTGTTAGAGGAGGGTGCAGGTGTCCTCTAGGGGGAAGATTGACCATTCCCCCGAGGGGGATAGGGTCTCGATTCCCCATGGGCGTTTGGGTGCCCCTAAGCCCAAGGGGGCTGAGGGTCCCCGAACCACACCCCCGCTCTCCAGCCACCCTCCCGGCGGCCCGGGAACGGCACCTTTGCGCATGCGCAGTCGGTGGGCGGGGTTAGGCTCCAGCCGAGCGCGGAGCCTGGGCCTCATCAGCCCTGCTGGGCGGGGGAGGACGCTTCCCCTTTGAGTGTTGCCGGCTTGCCCGGGGCATATCCGCGCCGGCCTGTCCGCCTGCCGTTTTGGAAGAGGCCGGGTCGCCGCTTGTCCGTGGCTTACAGGGGCTGCCCTCCCCTGACAGTGACCCCGCCCCTCCTACTAGGGCGTGTTCGGGCGCAGGGCCGGGCTCTGGGGCTGTGAGTGCAGGAGCAGGGTGCAGGTGTGCCCCGGCAGGAAGATTTGCCATTCCCCCGAGGGGGAAGAGGGTCCCGATTCCCCATGGGGGTAGAGTTGCCCTACCCCCAAGCGGGCTGAGGGTGCCCGAACCACCACCCCCCCGCTCACCCGCGCCCCCTGCCGGCGGCCTTGAGAACTGCACCCTTGCGCATGCGCAGACGGGAGGGCGGGGTCAGGCTGGGCCCGGGGGCGGAGCCTGGGCCTCATCAGCCCTGCTGGGCCAGGTGAGGCCGCTTCCACTTTGAGTGGTCCTGGCCTGCCCGGGGCTTTCTGCGCCGGCCTTTCCGCCTGCAGTGCTGGAAGAGGCCGCGGTCGCCCCTTGTCCGAGGCTTACAGGGGGTGCCCTCCCCTGAGAGAGACCCCGCCCCTCCGTCTAGGGCCTGTTCGTGCGAGGGGCCGTCCCCTCGGGGTGTGAGTGTTAGAGGAGGGTGCAGGTGTCCTCTAGGGGGAAGATTGACCATTCCCCCGAGGGGGATAGGGTCTCGATTCCCCATGGGCGTTTGGGTGCCCCTAAGCCCAAGGGGGCTGAGGGTCCCCGAACCACACCCCCGCTCTCCAGCCACCCTCCCGGCGGCCCGGGAACGGCACCTTTGCGCATGCGCAGTCGGTGGGCGGGGTTAGGCTCCAGCCGAGCGCGGAGCCTGGGCCTCATCAGCCCTGCTGGGCGGGGGAGGACGCTTCCCCTTTGAGTGTTGCCGGCTTGCCCGGGGCATATCCGCGCCGGCCTGTCCGCCTGCCGTTTTGGAAGAGGCCGGGTCGCCGCTTGTCCGTGGCTTACAGGGGCTGCCCTCCCCTGACAGTGACCCCGCCCCTCCTACTAGGGCGTGTTCGGGCGCAGGGCCGGGCTCTGGGGCTGTGAGTGCAGGAGCAGGGTGCAGGTGTGCCCCGGCAGGAAGATTTGCCATTCCCCCGAGGGGGAAGAGGGTCCCGATTCCCCATGGGGGTAGAGTTGCCCTACCCCCAAGGGGGCTGAGGGTGCCCGAACCACCACCCCCCCGCTCACCCGCGCCCCCTGCCGGCGGCCTTGAGAACTGCACCCTTGCGCATGCGCAGACGGGAGGGCGGGGTCAGGCTGGGCCCGGGGGCGGAGCCTGGGCCTCATCAGCCCTGCTGGGCCAGGTGAGGCCGCTTCCACTTTGAGTGGTCCTGGCCTGCCCGGGGCTTTCTGCGCCGGCCTTTCCGCCTGCAGTGCTGGAAGAGGCCGCGGTCGCCCCTTGTCCGAGGCTTACAGGGGGTGCCCTCCCCTGAGAGAGACCCCGCCCCTCCGTCTAGGGCCTGTTCGTGCGAGGGGCCGTCCCCTCGGGGTGTGAGTGTTAGAGGAGGGTGCAGGTGTCCTCTAGGGGGAAGATTGACCATTCCCCCGAGGGGGATAGGGTCTCGATTCCCCATGGGCGTTTGGGTGCCCCTAAGCCCAAGGGGGCTGAGGGTCCCCGAACCACACCCCCGCTCTCCAGCCACCCTCCCGGCGGCCCGGGAACGGCACCTTTGCGCATGCGCAGTCGGTGGGCGGGGTTAGGCTCCAGCCGAGCGCGGAGCCTGGGCCTCATCAGCCCTGCTGGGCGGGGGAGGACGCTTCCCCTTTGAGTGTTGCCGGCTTGCCCGGGGCATATCCGCGCCGGCCTGTCCGCCTGCCGTTTTGGGAGAGGCCGGGTCGCCGCTTGTCCGTGGCTTACAGGGGCTGCCCTCCCCTGACAGTGACCCCGCCCCTCCTACTAGGGCGTGTTCGGGCGCAGGGCCGGGCTCTGGGGCTGTGAGTGCAGGAGCAGGGTGCAGGTGTGCCCCGGCAGGAAGATTTGCCATTCCCCCGAGGGGGAAGAGGGTCCCGATTCCCCATGGGGGTAGAGTTGCCCTACCCCCAAGGGGGCTGAGGGTGCCCGAACCACCACCCCCCCGCTCACCCGCGCCCCCTGCCGGCGGCCTTGAGAACTGCACCCTTGCGCATGCGCAGACGGGAGGGCGGGGTCAGGCTGGGCCCGGGGGCGGAGCCTGGGCCTCATCAGCCCTGCTGGGCCAGGTGAGGCCGCTTCCACTTTGAGTGGTCCTGGCCTGCCCGGGGCTTTCTGCGCCGGCCTTTCCGCCTGCAGTGCTGGAAGAGGCCGCGGTCGCCCCTTGTCCGAGGCTTACAGGGGGTGCCCTCCCCTGAGAGAGACCCCGCCCCTCCGTCTAGGGCCTGTTCGTGCGAGGGGCCGTCCCCTCGGGGTGTGAGTGTTAGAGGAGGGTGCAGGTGTCCTCTAGGGGGAAGATTGACCATTCCCCCGAGGGGGATAGGGTCTCGATTCCCCATGGGCGTTTGGGTGCCCCTAAGCCCAAGGGGGCTGAGGGTCCCCGAACCACACCCCCGCTCTCCAGCCACCCTCCCGGCGGCCCGGGAACGGCACCTTTGCGCATGCGCAGTCGGTGGGCGGGGTTAGGCTCCAGCCGAGCGCGGAGCCTGGGCCTCATCAGCCCTGCTGGGCGGGGGAGGACGCTTCCCCTTTGAGTGTTGCCGGCTTGCCCGGGGCATATCCGCGCCGGCCTGTCCGCCTGCCGTTTTGGAAGAGGCCGGGTCGCCGCTTGTCCGTGGCTTACAGGGGCTGCCCTCCCCTGACAGTGACCCCGCCCCTCCTACTAGGGCGTGTTCGGGCGCAGGGCCGGGCTCTGGGGCTGTGAGTGCAGGAGCAGGGTGCAGGTGTGCCCCGGCAGGAAGATTTGCCATTCCCCCGAGGGGGAAGAGGGTCCCGATTCCCCATGGGGGTAGAGTTGCCCTACCCCCAAGGGGGCTGAGGGTGCCCGAACCACCACCCCCCCGCTCACCCGCGCCCCCTGCCGGCGGCCTTGAGAACTGCACCCTTGCGCATGCGCAGACGGGAGGGCGGGGTCAGGCTGGGCCCGGGGGCGGAGCCTGGGCCTCATCAGCCCTGCTGGGCCAGGTGAGGCCGCTTCCACTTTGAGTGGTCCTGGCCTGCCCGGGGCTTTCTGCGCCGGCCTTTCCGCCTGCAGTGCTGGAAGAGGCCGCGGTCGCCCCTTGTCCGAGGCTTACAGGGGGTGCCCTCCCCTGAGAGAGACCCCGCCCCTCCGTCTAGGGCCTGTTCGTGCGAGGGGCCGTCCCCTCGGGGTGTGAGTGTTAGAGGAGGGTGCAGGTGTCCTCTAGGGGGAAGATTGACCATTCCCCCGAGGGGGATAGGGTCTCGATTCCCCATGGGCGTTTGGGTGCCCCTAAGCCCAAGGGGGCTGAGGGTCCCCGAACCACACCCCCGCTCTCCAGCCACCCTCCCGGCGGCCCGGGAACGGCACCTTTGCGCATGCGCAGTCGGTGGGCGGGGTTAGGCTCCAGCCGAGCGCGGAGCCTGGGCCTCATCAGCCCTGCTGGGCGGGGGAGGACGCTTCCCCTTTGAGTGTTGCCGGCTTGCCCGGGGCATATCCGCGCCGGCCTGTCCGCCTGCCGTTTTGGGAGAGGCCGGGTCGCCGCTTGTCCGTGGCTTACAGGGGCTGCCCTCCCCTGACAGTGACCCCGCCCCTCCTACTAGGGCGTGTTCGGGCGCAGGGCCGGGCTCTGGGGCTGTGAGTGCAGGAGCAGGGTGCAGGTGTGCCCCGGCAGGAAGATTTGCCATTCCCCCGAGGGGGAAGAGGGTCCCGATTCCCCATGGGGGTAGAGTTGCCCTACCCCCAAGGGGGCTGAGGGTGCCCGAACCACCACCCCCCCGCTCACCCGCGCCCCCTGCCGGCGGCCTTGAGAACTGCACCCTTGCGCATGCGCAGACGGGAGGGCGGGGTCAGGCTGGGCCCGGGGGCGGAGCCTGGGCCTCATCAGCCCTGCTGGGCCAGGTGAGGCCGCTTCCACTTTGAGTGGTCCTGGCCTGCCCGGGGCTTTCTGCGCCGGCCTTTCCGCCTGCAGTGCTGGAAGAGGCCGCGGTCGCCCCTTGTCCGAGGCTTACAGGGGGTGCCCTCCCCTGAGAGAGACCCCGCCCCTCCGTCTAGGGCCTGTTCGTGCGAGGGGCCGTCCCCTCGGGGTGTGAGTGTTAGAGGAGGGTGCAGGTGTCCTCTAGGGGGAAGATTGACCATTCCCCCGAGGGGGATAGGGTCTCGATTCCCCATGGGCGTTTGGGTGCCCCTAAGCCCAAGGGGGCTGAGGGTCCCCGAACCACACCCCCGCTCTCCAGCCACCCTCCCGGCGGCCCGGGAACGGCACCTTTGCGCATGCGCAGTCGGTGGGCGGGGTTAGGCTCCAGCCGAGCGCGGAGCCTGGGCCTCATCAGCCCTGCTGGGCGGGGGAGGACGCTTCCCCTTTGAGTGTTGCCGGCTTGCCCGGGGCATATCCGCGCCGGCCTGTCCGCCTGCCGTTTTGGAAGAGGCCGGGTCGCCGCTTGTCCGTGGCTTACAGGGGCTGCCCTCCCCTGACAGTGACCCCGCCCCTCCTACTAGGGCGTGTTCGGGCGCAGGGCCGGGCTCTGGGGCTGTGAGTGCAGGAGCAGGGTGCAGGTGTGCCCCGGCAGGAAGATTTGCCATTCCCCCGAGGGGGAAGAGGGTCCCGATTCCCCATGGGGGTAGAGTTGCCCTACCCCCAAGCGGGCTGAGGGTGCCCGAACCACCACCCCCCCGCTCACCCGCGCCCCCTGCCGGCGGCCTTGAGAACTGCACCCTTGCGCATGCGCAGACGGGAGGGCGGGGTCAGGCTGGGCCCGGGGGCGGAGCCTGGGCCTCATCAGCCCTGCTGGGCCAGGTGAGGCCGCTTCCACTTTGAGTGGTCCTGGCCTGCCCGGGGCTTTCTGCGCCGGCCTTTCCGCCTGCAGTGCTGGAAGAGGCCGCGGTCGCCCCTTGTCCGAGGCTTACAGGGGGTGCCCTCCCCTGAGAGAGACCCCGCCCCTCCGTCTAGGGCCTGTTCGTGCGAGGGGCCGTCCCCTCGGGGTGTGAGTGTTAGAGGAGGGTGCAGGTGTCCTCTAGGGGGAAGATTGACCATTCCCCCGAGGGGGATAGGGTCTCGATTCCCCATGGGCGTTTGGGTGCCCCTAAGCCCAAGGGGGCTGAGGGTCCCCGAACCACACCCCCGCTCTCCAGCCACCCTCCCGGCGGCCCGGGAACGGCACCTTTGCGCATGCGCAGTCGGTGGGCGGGGTTAGGCTCCAGCCGAGCGCGGAGCCTGGGCCTCATCAGCCCTGCTGGGCGGGGGAGGACGCTTCCCCTTTGAGTGTTGCCGGCTTGCCCGGGGCATATCCGCGCCGGCCTGTCCGCCTGCCGTTTTGGAAGAGGCCGGGTCGCCGCTTGTCCGTGGCTTACAGGGGCTGCCCTCCCCTGACAGTGACCCCGCCCCTCCTACTAGGGCGTGTTCGGGCGCAGGGCCGGGCTCTGGGGCTGTGAGTGCAGGAGCAGGGTGCAGGTGTGCCCCGGCAGGAAGATTTGCCATTCCCCCGAGGGGGAAGAGGGTCCCGATTCCCCATGGGGGTAGAGTTGCCCTACCCCCAAGCGGGCTGAGGGTGCCCGAACCACCACCCCCCCGCTCACCCGCGCCCCCTGCCGGCGGCCTTGAGAACTGCACCCTTGCGCATGCGCAGACGGGAGGGCGGGGTCAGGCTGGGCCCGGGGGCGGAGCCTGGGCCTCATCAGCCCTGCTGGGCCAGGTGAGGCCGCTTCCACTTTGAGTGGTCCTGGCCTGCCCGGGGCTTTCTGCGCCGGCCTTTCCGCCTGCAGTGCTGGAAGAGGCCGCGGTCGCCCCTTGTCCGAGGCTTACAGGGGGTGCCCTCCCCTGAGAGAGACCCCGCCCCTCCGTCTAGGGCCTGTTCGTGCGAGGGGCCGTCCCCTCGGGGTGTGAGTGTTAGAGGAGGGTGCAGGTGTCCTCTAGGGGGAAGATTGACCATTCCCCCGAGGGGGATAGGGTCTCGATTCCCCATGGGCGTTTGGGTGCCCCTAAGCCCAAGGGGGCTGAGGGTCCCCGAACCACACCCCCGCTCTCCAGCCACCCTCCCGGCGGCCCGGGAACGGCACCTTTGCGCATGCGCAGTCGGTGGGCGGGGTTAGGCTCCAGCCGAGCGCGGAGCCTGGGCCTCATCAGCCCTGCTGGGCGGGGGAGGACGCTTCCCCTTTGAGTGTTGCCGGCTTGCCCGGGGCATATCCGCGCCGGCCTGTCCGCCTGCCGTTTTGGAAGAGGCCGGGTCGCCGCTTGTCCGTGGCTTACAGGGGCTGCCCTCCCCTGACAGTGACCCCGCCCCTCCTACTAGGGCGTGTTCGGGCGCAGGGCCGGGCTCTGGGGCTGTGAGTGCAGGAGCAGGGTGCAGGTGTGCCCCGGCAGGAAGATTTGCCATTCCCCCGAGGGGGAAGAGGGTCCCGATTCCCCATGGGGGTAGAGTTGCCCTACCCCCAAGGGGGCTGAGGGTGCCCGAACCACCACCCCCCCGCTCACCCGCGCCCCCTGCCGGCGGCCTTGAGAACTGCACCCTTGCGCATGCGCAGACGGGAGGGCGGGGTCAGGCTGGGCCCGGGGGCGGAGCCTGGGCCTCATCAGCCCTGCTGGGCCAGGTGAGGCCGCTTCCACTTTGAGTGGTCCTGGCCTGCCCGGGGCTTTCTGCGCCGGCCTTTCCGCCTGCAGTGCTGGAAGAGGCCGCGGTCGCCCCTTGTCCGAGGCTTACAGGGGGTGCCCTCCCCTGAGAGAGACCCCGCCCCTCCGTCTAGGGCCTGTTCGTGCGAGGGGCCGTCCCCTCGGGGTGTGAGTGTTAGAGGAGGGTGCAGGTGTCCTCTAGGGGGAAGATTGACCATTCCCCCGAGGGGGATAGGGTCTCGATTCCCCATGGGCGTTTGGGTGCCCCTAAGCCCAAGGGGGCTGAGGGTCCCCGAACCACACCCCCGCTCTCCAGCCACCCTCCCGGCGGCCCGGGAACGGCACCTTTGCGCATGCGCAGTCGGTGGGCGGGGTTAGGCTCCAGCCGAGCGCGGAGCCTGGGCCTCATCAGCCCTGCTGGGCGGGGGAGGACGCTTCCCCTTTGAGTGTTGCCGGCTTGCCCGGGGCATATCCGCGCCGGCCTGTCCGCCTGCCGTTTTGGAAGAGGCCGGGTCGCCGCTTGTCCGTGGCTTACAGGGGCTGCCCTCCCCTGACAGTGACCCCGCCCCTCCTACTAGGGCGTGTTCGGGCGCAGGGCCGGGCTCTGGGGCTGTGAGTGCAGGAGCAGGGTGCAGGTGTGCCCCGGCAGGAAGATTTGCCATTCCCCCGAGGGGGAAGAGGGTCCCGATTCCCCATGGGGGTAGAGTTGCCCTACCCCCAAGCGGGCTGAGGGTGCCCGAACCACCACCCCCCCGCTCACCCGCGCCCCCTGCCGGCGGCCTTGAGAACTGCACCCTTGCGCATGCGCAGACGGGAGGGCGGGGTCAGGCTGGGCCCGGGGGCGGAGCCTGGGCCTCATCAGCCCTGCTGGGCCAGGTGAGGCCGCTTCCACTTTGAGTGGTCCTGGCCTGCCCGGGGCTTTCTGCGCCGGCCTTTCCGCCTGCAGTGCTGGAAGAGGCCGCGGTCGCCCCTTGTCCGAGGCTTACAGGGGGTGCCCTCCCCTGAGAGAGACCCCGCCCCTCCGTCTAGGGCCTGTTCGTGCGAGGGGCCGTCCCCTCGGGGTGTGAGTGTTAGAGGAGGGTGCAGGTGTCCTCTAGGGGGAAGATTGACCATTCCCCCGAGGGGGATAGGGTCTCGATTCCCCATGGGCGTTTGGGTGCCCCTAAGCCCAAGGGGGCTGAGGGTCCCCGAACCACACCCCCGCTCTCCAGCCACCCTCCCGGCGGCCCGGGAACGGCACCTTTGCGCATGCGCAGTCGGTGGGCGGGGTTAGGCTCCAGCCGAGCGCGGAGCCTGGGCCTCATCAGCCCTGCTGGGCGGGGGAGGACGCTTCCCCTTTGAGTGTTGCCGGCTTGCCCGGGGCATATCCGCGCCGGCCTGTCCGCCTGCCGTTTTGGAAGAGGCCGGGTCGCCGCTTGTCCGTGGCTTACAGGGGCTGCCCTCCCCTGACAGTGACCCCGCCCCTCCTACTAGGGCGTGTTCGGGCGCAGGGCCGGGCTCTGGGGCTGTGAGTGCAGGAGCAGGGTGCAGGTGTGCCCCGGCAGGAAGATTTGCCATTCCCCCGAGGGGGAAGAGGGTCCCGATTCCCCATGGGGGTAGAGTTGCCCCACCCCCAAGGGGGCTGAGGGTGCCCGAACCACCACCCCCCCGCTCACCCGCGCCCCCTGCCGGCGGCCTTGAGAACTGCACCCTTGCGCATGCGCAGACGGGAGGGCGGGGTCAGGCTGGGCCCGGGGGCGGAGCCTGGGCCTCATCAGCCCTGCTGGGCCAGGTGAGGCCGCTTCCACTTTGAGTGGTCCTGGCCTGCCCGGGGCTTTCTGCGCCGGCCTTTCCGCCTGCAGTGCTGGAAGAGGCCGCGGTCGCCCCTTGTCCGAGGCTTACAGGGGGTGCCCTCCCCTGAGAGAGACCCCGCCCCTCCGTCTAGGGCCTGTTCGTGCGAGGGGCCGTCCCCTCGGGGTGTGAGTGTTAGAGGAGGGTGCAGGTGTCCTCTAGGGGGAAGATTGACCATTCCCCCGAGGGGGATAGGGTCTCGATTCCCCATGGGCGTTTGGGTGCCCCTAAGCCCAAGGGGGCTGAGGGTCCCCGAACCACACCCCCGCTCTCCAGCCACCCTCCCGGCGGCCCGGGAACGGCACCTTTGCGCATGCGCAGTCGGTGGGCGGGGTTAGGCTCCAGCCGAGCGCGGAGCCTGGGCCTCATCAGCCCTGCTGGGCGGGGGAGGACGCTTCCCCTTTGAGTGTTGCCGGCTTGCCCGGGGCATATCCGCGCCGGCCTGTCCGCCTGCCGTTTTGGAAGAGGCCGCGTCGCCGCTTGTCCGTGGCTTACAGGGGCTGCCCTCCCCTGACAGTGACCCCGCCCCTCCTACTAGGGCGTGTTCGGGCGCAGGGCCGGGCTCTGGGGCTGTGAGTGCAGGAGCAGGGTGCAGGTGTGCCCCGGCAGGAAGATTTGCCATTCCCCCGAGGGGGAAGAGGGTCCCGATTCCCCATGGGGGTAGAGTTGCCCCACCCCCAAGGGGGCTGAGGGTGCCCGAACCACCACCCCCCCGCTCACCCGCGCCCCCTGCCGGCGGCCTTGAGAACTGCACCCTTGCGCATGCGCAGACGGGAGGGCGGGGTCAGGCTGGGCCCGGGGGCGGAGCCTGGGCCTCATCAGCCCTGCTGGGCCAGGTGAGGCCGCTTCCACTTTGAGTGGTCCTGGCCTGCCCGGGGCTTTCTGCGCCGGCCTTTCCGCCTGCAGTGCTGGAAGAGGCCGCGGTCGCCCCTTGTCCGAGGCTTACAGGGGGTGCCCTCCCCTGAGAGAGACCCCGCCCCTCCGTCTAGGGCCTGTTCGTGCGAGGGGCCGTCCCCTCGGGGTGTGAGTGTTAGAGGAGGGTGCAGGTGTCCTCTAGGGGGAAGATTGACCATTCCCCCGAGGGGGATAGGGTCTCGATTCCCCATGGGCGTTTGGGTGCCCCTAAGCCCAAGGGGGCTGAGGGTCCCCGAACCACACCCCCGCTCTCCAGCCACCCTCCCGGCGGCCCGGGAACGGCACCTTTGCGCATGCGCAGTCGGTGGGCGGGGTTAGGCTCCAGCCGAGCGCGGAGCCTGGGCCTCATCAGCCCTGCTGGGCGGGGGAGGACGCTTCCCCTTTGAGTGTTGCCGGCTTGCCCGGGGCATATCCGCGCCGGCCTGTCCGCCTGCCGTTTTGGAAGAGGCCGGGTCGCCGCTTGTCCGTGGCTTACAGGGGCTGCCCTCCCCTGACAGTGACCCCGCCCCTCCTACTAGGGCGTGTTCGGGCGCAGGGCCGGGCTCTGGGGCTGTGAGTGCAGGAGCAGGGTGCAGGTGTGCCCCGGCAGGAAGATTTGCCATTCCCCCGAGGGGGAAGAGGGTCCCGATTCCCCATGGGGGTAGAGTTGCCCTACCCCCAAGGGGGCTGAGGGTGCCCGAACCACCACCCCCCCGCTCACCCGCGCCCCCTGCCGGCGGCCTTGAGAACTGCACCCTTGCGCATGCGCAGACGGGAGGGCGGGGTCAGGCTGGGCCCGGGGGCGGAGCCTGGGCCTCATCAGCCCTGCTGGGCCAGGTGAGGCCGCTTCCACTTTGAGTGGTCCTGGCCTGCCCGGGGCTTTCTGCGCCGGCCTTTCCGCCTGCAGTGCTGGAAGAGGCCGCGGTCGCCCCTTGTCCGAGGCTTACAGGGGGTGCCCTCCCCTGAGAGAGACCCCGCCCCTCCGTCTAGGGCCTGTTCGTGCGAGGGGCCGTCCCCTCGGGGTGTGAGTGTTAGAGGAGGGTGCAGGTGTCCTCTAGGGGGAAGATTGACCATTCCCCCGAGGGGGATAGGGTCTCGATTCCCCATGGGCGTTTGGGTGCCCCTAAGCCCAAGGGGGCTGAGGGTCCCCGAACCACACCCCCGCTCTCCAGCCACCCTCCCGGCGGCCCGGGAACGGCACCTTTGCGCATGCGCAGTCGGTGGGCGGGGTTAGGCTCCAGCCGAGCGCGGAGCCTGGGCCTCATCAGCCCTGCTGGGCGGGGGAGGACGCTTCCCCTTTGAGTGTTGCCGGCTTGCCCGGGGCATATCCGCGCCGGCCTGTCCGCCTGCCGTTTTGGAAGAGGCCGGGTCGCCGCTTGTCCGTGGCTTACAGGGGCTGCCCTCCCCTGACAGTGACCCCGCCCCTCCTACTAGGGCGTGTTCGGGCGCAGGGCCGGGCTCTGGGGCTGTGAGTGCAGGAGCAGGGTGCAGGTGTGCCCCGGCAGGAAGATTTGCCATTCCCCCGAGGGGGAAGAGGGTCCCGATTCCCCATGGGGGTAGAGTTGCCCCACCCCCAAGGGGGCTGAGGGTGCCCGAACCACCACCCCCCCGCTCACCCGCGCCCCCTGCCGGCGGCCTTGAGAACTGCACCCTTGCGCATGCGCAGACGGGAGGGCGGGGTCAGGCTGGGCCCGGGGGCGGAGCCTGGGCCTCATCAGCCCTGCTGGGCCAGGTGAGGCCGCTTCCACTTTGAGTGGTCCTGGCCTGCCCGGGGCTTTCTGCGCCGGCCTTTCCGCCTGCAGTGCTGGAAGAGGCCGCGGTCGCCCCTTGTCCGAGGCTTACAGGGGGTGCCCTCCCCTGAGAGAGACCCCGCCCCTCCGTCTAGGGCCTGTTCGTGCGAGGGGCCGTCCCCTCGGGGTGTGAGTGTTAGAGGAGGGTGCAGGTGTCCTCTAGGGGGAAGATTGACCATTCCCCCGAGGGGGATAGGGTCTCGATTCCCCATGGGCGTTTGGGTGCCCCTAAGCCCAAGGGGGCTGAGGGTCCCCGAACCACACCCCCGCTCTCCAGCCACCCTCCCGGCGGCCCGGGAACGGCACCTTTGCGCATGCGCAGTCGGTGGGCGGGGTTAGGCTCCAGCCGAGCGCGGAGCCTGGGCCTCATCAGCCCTGCTGGGCGGGGGAGGACGCTTCCCCTTTGAGTGTTGCCGGCTTGCCCGGGGCATATCCGCGCCGGCCTGTCCGCCTGCCGTTTTGGAAGAGGCCGGGTCGCCGCTTGTCCGTGGCTTACAGGGGCTGCCCTCCCCTGACAGTGACCCCGCCCCTCCTACTAGGGCGTGTTCGGGCGCAGGGCCGGGCTCTGGGGCTGTGAGTGCAGGAGCAGGGTGCAGGTGTGCCCCGGCAGGAAGATTTGCCATTCCCCCGAGGGGGAAGAGGGTCCCGATTCCCCATGGGGGTAGAGTTGCCCCACCCCCAAGGGGGCTGAGGGTGCCCGAACCACCACCCCCCCGCTCACCCGCGCCCCCTGCCGGCGGCCTTGAGAACTGCACCCTTGCGCATGCGCAGACGGGAGGGCGGGGTCAGGCTGGGCCCGGGGGCGGAGCCTGGGCCTCATCAGCCCTGCTGGGCCAGGTGAGGCCGCTTCCACTTTGAGTGGTCCTGGCCTGCCCGGGGCTTTCTGCGCCGGCCTTTCCGCCTGCAGTGCTGGAAGAGGCCGCGGTCGCCCCTTGTCCGAGGCTTACAGGGGGTGCCCTCCCCTGAGAGAGACCCCGCCCCTCCGTCTAGGGCCTGTTCGTGCGAGGGGCCGTCCCCTCGGGGTGTGAGTGTTAGAGGAGGGTGCAGGTGTCCTCTAGGGGGAAGATTGACCATTCCCCCGAGGGGGATAGGGTCTCGATTCCCCATGGGCGTTTGGGTGCCCCTAAGCCCAAGGGGGCTGAGGGTCCCCGAACCACACCCCCGCTCTCCAGCCACCCTCCCGGCGGCCCGGGAACGGCACCTTTGCGCATGCGCAGTCGGTGGGCGGGGTTAGGCTCCAGCCGAGCGCGGAGCCTGGGCCTCATCAGCCCTGCTGGGCGGGGGAGGACGCTTCCCCTTTGAGTGTTGCCGGCTTGCCCGGGGCATATCCGCGCCGGCCTGTCCGCCTGCCGTTTTGGAAGAGGCCGGGTCGCCGCTTGTCCGTGGCTTACAGGGGCTGCCCTCCCCTGACAGTGACCCCGCCCCTCCTACTAGGGCGTGTTCGGGCGCAGGGCCGGGCTCTGGGGCTGTGAGTGCAGGAGCAGGGTGCAGGTGTGCCCCGGCAGGAAGATTTGCCATTCCCCCGAGGGGGAAGAGGGTCCCGATTCCCCATGGGGGTAGAGTTGCCCTACCCCCAAGGGGGCTGAGGGTGCCCGAACCACCACCCCCCCGCTCACCCGCGCCCCCTGCCGGCGGCCTTGAGAACTGCACCCTTGCGCATGCGCAGACGGGAGGGCGGGGTCAGGCTGGGCCCGGGGGCGGAGCCTGGGCCTCATCAGCCCTGCTGGGCCAGGTGAGGCCGCTTCCACTTTGAGTGGTCCTGGCCTGCCCGGGGCTTTCTGCGCCGGCCTTTCCGCCTGCAGTGCTGGAAGAGGCCGCGGTCGCCCCTTGTCCGAGGCTTACAGGGGGTGCCCTCCCCTGAGAGAGACCCCGCCCCTCCGTCTAGGGCCTGTTCGTGCGAGGGGCCGTCCCCTCGGGGTGTGAGTGTTAGAGGAGGGTGCAGGTGTCCTCTAGGGGGAAGATTGACCATTCCCCCGAGGGGGATAGGGTCTCGATTCCCCATGGGCGTTTGGGTGCCCCTAAGCCCAAGGGGGCTGAGGGTCCCCGAACCACACCCCCGCTCTCCAGCCACCCTCCCGGCGGCCCGGGAACGGCACCTTTGCGCATGCGCAGTCGGTGGGCGGGGTTAGGCTCCAGCCGAGCGCGGAGCCTGGGCCTCATCAGCCCTGCTGGGCGGGGGAGGACGCTTCCCCTTTGAGTGTTGCCGGCTTGCCCGGGGCATATCCGCGCCGGCCTGTCCGCCTGCCGTTTTGGAAGAGGCCGGGTCGCCGCTTGTCCGTGGCTTACAGGGGCTGCCCTCCCCTGACAGTGACCCCGCCCCTCCTACTAGGGCGTGTTCGGGCGCAGGGCCGGGCTCTGGGGCTGTGAGTGCAGGAGCAGGGTGCAGGTGTGCCCCGGCAGGAAGATTTGCCATTCCCCCGAGGGGGAAGAGGGTCCCGATTCCCCATGGGGGTAGAGTTGCCCTACCCCCAAGGGGGCTGAGGGTGCCCGAACCACCACCCCCCCGCTCACCCGCGCCCCCTGCCGGCGGCCTTGAGAACTGCACCCTTGCGCATGCGCAGACGGGAGGGCGGGGTCAGGCTGGGCCCGGGGGCGGAGCCTGGGCCTCATCAGCCCTGCTGGGCCAGGTGAGGCCGCTTCCACTTTGAGTGGTCCTGGCCTGCCCGGGGCTTTCTGCGCCGGCCTTTCCGCCTGCAGTGCTGGAAGAGGCCGCGGTCGCCCCTTGTCCGAGGCTTACAGGGGGTGCCCTCCCCTGAGAGAGACCCCGCCCCTCCGTCTAGGGCCTGTTCGTGCGAGGGGCCGTCCCCTCGGGGTGTGAGTGTTAGAGGAGGGTGCAGGTGTCCTCTAGGGGGAAGATTGACCATTCCCCCGAGGGGGATAGGGTCTCGATTCCCCATGGGCGTTTGGGTGCCCCTAAGCCCAAGGGGGCTGAGGGTCCCCGAACCACACCCCCGCTCTCCAGCCACCCTCCCGGCGGCCCGGGAACGGCACCTTTGCGCATGCGCAGTCGGTGGGCGGGGTTAGGCTCCAGCCGAGCGCGGAGCCTGGGCCTCATCAGCCCTGCTGGGCGGGGGAGGACGCTTCCCCTTTGAGTGTTGCCGGCTTGCCCGGGGCATATCCGCGCCGGCCTGTCCGCCTGCCGTTTTGGAAGAGGCCGGGTCGCCGCTTGTCCGTGGCTTACAGGGGCTGCCCTCCCCTGACAGTGACCCCGCCCCTCCTACTAGGGCGTGTTCGGGCGCAGGGCCGGGCTCTGGGGCTGTGAGTGCAGGAGCAGGGTGCAGGTGTGCCCCGGCAGGAAGATTTGCCATTCCCCCGAGGGGGAAGAGGGTCCCGATTCCCCATGGGGGTAGAGTTGCCCTACCCCCAAGGGGGCTGAGGGTGCCCGAACCACCACCCCCCCGCTCACCCGCGCCCCCTGCCGGCGGCCTTGAGAACTGCACCCTTGCGCATGCGCAGACGGGAGGGCGGGGTCAGGCTGGGCCCGGGGGCGGAGCCTGGGCCTCATCAGCCCTGCTGGGCCAGGTGAGGCCGCTTCCACTTTGAGTGGTCCTGGCCTGCCCGGGGCTTTCTGCGCCGGCCTTTCCGCCTGCAGTGCTGGAAGAGGCCGCGGTCGCCCCTTGTCCGAGGCTTACAGGGGGTGCCCTCCCCTGAGAGAGACCCCGCCCCTCCGTCTAGGGCCTGTTCGTGCGAGGGGCCGTCCCCTCGGGGTGTGAGTGTTAGAGGAGGGTGCAGGTGTCCTCTAGGGGGAAGATTGACCATTCCCCCGAGGGGGATAGGGTCTCGATTCCCCATGGGCGTTTGGGTGCCCCTAAGCCCAAGGGGGCTGAGGGTCCCCGAACCACACCCCCGCTCTCCAGCCACCCTCCCGGCGGCCCGGGAACGGCACCTTTGCGCATGCGCAGTCGGTGGGCGGGGTTAGGCTCCAGCCGAGCGCGGAGCCTGGGCCTCATCAGCCCTGCTGGGCGGGGGAGGACGCTTCCCCTTTGAGTGTTGCCGGCTTGCCCGGGGCATATCCGCGCCGGCCTGTCCGCCTGCCGTTTTGGAAGAGGCCGGGTCGCCGCTTGTCCGTGGCTTACAGGGGCTGCCCTCCCCTGACAGTGACCCCGCCCCTCCTACTAGGGCGTGTTCGGGCGCAGGGCCGGGCTCTGGGGCTGTGAGTGCAGGAGCAGGGTGCAGGTGTGCCCCGGCAGGAAGATTTGCCATTCCCCCGAGGGGGAAGAGGGTCCCGATTCCCCATGGGGGTAGAGTTGCCCCACCCCCAAGGGGGCTGAGGGTGCCCGAACCACCACCCCCCCGCTCACCCGCGCCCCCTGCCGGCGGCCTTGAGAACTGCACCCTTGCGCATGCGCAGACGGGAGGGCGGGGTCAGGCTGGGCCCGGGGGCGGAGCCTGGGCCTCATCAGCCCTGCTGGGCCAGGTGAGGCCGCTTCCACTTTGAGTGGTCCTGGCCTGCCCGGGGCTTTCTGCGCCGGCCTTTCCGCCTGCAGTGCTGGAAGAGGCCGCGGTCGCCCCTTGTCCGAGGCTTACAGGGGGTGCCCTCCCCTGAGAGAGACCCCGCCCCTCCGTCTAGGGCCTGTTCGTGCGAGGGGCCGTCCCCTCGGGGTGTGAGTGTTAGAGGAGGGTGCAGGTGTCCTCTAGGGGGAAGATTGACCATTCCCCCGAGGGGGATAGGGTCTCGATTCCCCATGGGCGTTTGGGTGCCCCTAAGCCCAAGGGGGCTGAGGGTCCCCGAACCACACCCCCGCTCTCCAGCCACCCTCCCGGCGGCCCGGGAACGGCACCTTTGCGCATGCGCAGTCGGTGGGCGGGGTTAGGCTCCAGCCGAGCGCGGAGCCTGGGCCTCATCAGCCCTGCTGGGCGGGGGAGGACGCTTCCCCTTTGAGTGTTGCCGGCTTGCCCGGGGCATATCCGCGCCGGCCTGTCCGCCTGCCGTTTTGGAAGAGGCCGGGTCGCCGCTTGTCCGTGGCTTACAGGGGCTGCCCTCCCCTGACAGTGACCCCGCCCCTCCTACTAGGGCGTGTTCGGGCGCAGGGCCGGGCTCTGGGGCTGTGAGTGCAGGAGCAGGGTGCAGGTGTGCCCCGGCAGGAAGATTTGCCATTCCCCCGAGGGGGAAGAGGGTCCCGATTCCCCATGGGGGTAGAGTTGCCCTACCCCCAAGCGGGCTGAGGGTGCCCGAACCACCACCCCCCCGCTCACCCGCGCCCCCTGCCGGCGGCCTTGAGAACTGCACCCTTGCGCATGCGCAGACGGGAGGGCGGGGTCAGGCTGGGCCCGGGGGCGGAGCCTGGGCCTCATCAGCCCTGCTGGGCCAGGTGAGGCCGCTTCCACTTTGAGTGGTCCTGGCCTGCCCGGGGCTTTCTGCGCCGGCCTTTCCGCCTGCAGTGCTGGAAGAGGCCGCGGTCGCCCCTTGTCCGAGGCTTACAGGGGGTGCCCTCCCCTGAGAGAGACCCCGCCCCTCCGTCTAGGGCCTGTTCGTGCGAGGGGCCGTCCCCTCGGGGTGTGAGTGTTAGAGGAGGGTGCAGGTGTCCTCTAGGGGGAAGATTGACCATTCCCCCGAGGGGGATAGGGTCTCGATTCCCCATGGGCGTTTGGGTGCCCCTAAGCCCAAGGGGGCTGAGGGTCCCCGAACCACACCCCCGCTCTCCAGCCACCCTCCCGGCGGCCCGGGAACGGCACCTTTGCGCATGCGCAGTCGGTGGGCGGGGTTAGGCTCCAGCCGAGCGCGGAGCCTGGGCCTCATCAGCCCTGCTGGGCGGGGGAGGACGCTTCCCCTTTGAGTGTTGCCGGCTTGCCCGGGGCATATCCGCGCCGGCCTGTCCGCCTGCCGTTTTGGAAGAGGCCGGGTCGCCGCTTGTCCGTGGCTTACAGGGGCTGCCCTCCCCTGACAGTGACCCCGCCCCTCCTACTAGGGCGTGTTCGGGCGCAGGGCCGGGCTCTGGGGCTGTGAGTGCAGGAGCAGGGTGCAGGTGTGCCCCGGCAGGAAGATTTGCCATTCCCCCGAGGGGGAAGAGGGTCCCGATTCCCCATGGGGGTAGAGTTGCCCTACCCCCAAGGGGGCTGAGGGTGCCCGAACCACCACCCCCCCGCTCACCCGCGCCCCCTGCCGGCGGCCTTGAGAACTGCACCCTTGCGCATGCGCAGACGGGAGGGCGGGGTCAGGCTGGGCCCGGGGGCGGAGCCTGGGCCTCATCAGCCCTGCTGGGCCAGGTGAGGCCGCTTCCACTTTGAGTGGTCCTGGCCTGCCCGGGGCTTTCTGCGCCGGCCTTTCCGCCTGCAGTGCTGGAAGAGGCCGCGGTCGCCCCTTGTCCGAGGCTTACAGGGGGTGCCCTCCCCTGAGAGAGACCCCGCCCCTCCGTCTAGGGCCTGTTCGTGCGAGGGGCCGTCCCCTCGGGGTGTGAGTGTTAGAGGAGGGTGCAGGTGTCCTCTAGGGGGAAGATTGACCATTCCCCCGAGGGGGATAGGGTCTCGATTCCCCATGGGCGTTTGGGTGCCCCTAAGCCCAAGGGGGCTGAGGGTCCCCGAACCACACCCCCGCTCTCCAGCCACCCTCCCGGCGGCCCGGGAACGGCACCTTTGCGCATGCGCAGTCGGTGGGCGGGGTTAGGCTCCAGCCGAGCGCGGAGCCTGGGCCTCATCAGCCCTGCTGGGCGGGGGAGGACGCTTCCCCTTTGAGTGTTGCCGGCTTGCCCGGGGCATATCCGCGCCGGCCTGTCCGCCTGCCGTTTTGGAAGAGGCCGGGTCGCCGCTTGTCCGTGGCTTACAGGGGCTGCCCTCCCCTGACAGTGACCCCGCCCCTCCTACTAGGGCGTGTTCGGGCGCAGGGCCGGGCTCTGGGGCTGTGAGTGCAGGAGCAGGGTGCAGGTGTGCCCCGGCAGGAAGATTTGCCATTCCCCCGAGGGGGAAGAGGGTCCCGATTCCCCATGGGGGTAGAGTTGCCCCACCCCCAAGGGGGCTGAGGGTGCCCGAACCACCACCCCCCCGCTCACCCGCGCCCCCTGCCGGCGGCCTTGAGAACTGCACCCTTGCGCATGCGCAGACGGGAGGGCGGGGTCAGGCTGGGCCCGGGGGCGGAGCCTGGGCCTCATCAGCCCTGCTGGGCCAGGTGAGGCCGCTTCCACTTTGAGTGGTCCTGGCCTGCCCGGGGCTTTCTGCGCCGGCCTTTCCGCCTGCAGTGCTGGAAGAGGCCGCGGTCGCCCCTTGTCCGAGGCTTACAGGGGGTGCCCTCCCCTGAGAGAGACCCCGCCCCTCCGTCTAGGGCCTGTTCGTGCGAGGGGCCGTCCCCTCGGGGTGTGAGTGTTAGAGGAGGGTGCAGGTGTCCTCTAGGGGGAAGATTGACCATTCCCCCGAGGGGGATAGGGTCTCGATTCCCCATGGGCGTTTGGGTGCCCCTAAGCCCAAGGGGGCTGAGGGTCCCCGAACCACACCCCCGCTCTCCAGCCACCCTCCCGGCGGCCCGGGAACGGCACCTTTGCGCATGCGCAGTCGGTGGGCGGGGTTAGGCTCCAGCCGAGCGCGGAGCCTGGGCCTCATCAGCCCTGCTGGGCGGGGGAGGACGCTTCCCCTTTGAGTGTTGCCGGCTTGCCCGGGGCATATCCGCGCCGGCCTGTCCGCCTGCCGTTTTGGAAGAGGCCGGGTCGCCGCTTGTCCGTGGCTTACAGGGGCTGCCCTCCCCTGACAGTGACCCCGCCCCTCCTACTAGGGCGTGTTCGGGCGCAGGGCCGGGCTCTGGGGCTGTGAGTGCAGGAGCAGGGTGCAGGTGTGCCCCGGCAGGAAGATTTGCCATTCCCCCGAGGGGGAAGAGGGTCCCGATTCCCCATGGGGGTAGAGTTGCCCTACCCCCAAGCGGGCTGAGGGTGCCCGAACCACCACCCCCCCGCTCACCCGCGCCCCCTGCCGGCGGCCTTGAGAACTGCACCCTTGCGCATGCGCAGACGGGAGGGCGGGGTCAGGCTGGGCCCGGGGGCGGAGCCTGGGCCTCATCAGCCCTGCTGGGCCAGGTGAGGCCGCTTCCACTTTGAGTGGTCCTGGCCTGCCCGGGGCTTTCTGCGCCGGCCTTTCCGCCTGCAGTGCTGGAAGAGGCCGCGGTCGCCCCTTGTCCGAGGCTTACAGGGGGTGCCCTCCCCTGAGAGAGACCCCGCCCCTCCGTCTAGGGCCTGTTCGTGCGAGGGGCCGTCCCCTCGGGGTGTGAGTGTTAGAGGAGGGTGCAGGTGTCCTCTAGGGGGAAGATTGACCATTCCCCCGAGGGGGATAGGGTCTCGATTCCCCATGGGCGTTTGGGTGCCCCTAAGCCCAAGGGGGCTGAGGGTCCCCGAACCACACCCCCGCTCTCCAGCCACCCTCCCGGCGGCCCGGGAACGGCACCTTTGCGCATGCGCAGTCGGTGGGCGGGGTTAGGCTCCAGCCGAGCGCGGAGCCTGGGCCTCATCAGCCCTGCTGGGCGGGGGAGGACGCTTCCCCTTTGAGTGTTGCCGGCTTGCCCGGGGCATATCCGCGCCGGCCTGTCCGCCTGCCGTTTTGGAAGAGGCCGGGTCGCCGCTTGTCCGTGGCTTACAGGGGCTGCCCTCCCCTGACAGTGACCCCGCCCCTCCTACTAGGGCGTGTTCGGGCGCAGGGCCGGGCTCTGGGGCTGTGAGTGCAGGAGCAGGGTGCAGGTGTGCCCCGGCAGGAAGATTTGCCATTCCCCCGAGGGGGAAGAGGGTCCCGATTCCCCATGGGGGTAGAGTTGCCCTACCCCCAAGGGGGCTGAGGGTGCCCGAACCACCACCCCCCCGCTCACCCGCGCCCCCTGCCGGCGGCCTTGAGAACTGCACCCTTGCGCATGCGCAGACGGGAGGGCGGGGTCAGGCTGGGCCCGGGGGCGGAGCCTGGGCCTCATCAGCCCTGCTGGGCCAGGTGAGGCCGCTTCCACTTTGAGTGGTCCTGGCCTGCCCGGGGCTTTCTGCGCCGGCCTTTCCGCCTGCAGTGCTGGAAGAGGCCGCGGTCGCCCCTTGTCCGAGGCTTACAGGGGGTGCCCTCCCCTGAGAGAGACCCCGCCCCTCCGTCTAGGGCCTGTTCGTGCGAGGGGCCGTCCCCTCGGGGTGTGAGTGTTAGAGGAGGGTGCAGGTGTCCTCTAGGGGGAAGATTGACCATTCCCCCGAGGGGGATAGGGTCTCGATTCCCCATGGGCGTTTGGGTGCCCCTAAGCCCAAGGGGGCTGAGGGTCCCCGAACCACACCCCCGCTCTCCAGCCACCCTCCCGGCGGCCCGGGAACGGCACCTTTGCGCATGCGCAGTCGGTGGGCGGGGTTAGGCTCCAGCCGAGCGCGGAGCCTGGGCCTCATCAGCCCTGCTGGGCGGGGGAGGACGCTTCCCCTTTGAGTGTTGCCGGCTTGCCCGGGGCATATCCGCGCCGGCCTGTCCGCCTGCCGTTTTGGGAGAGGCCGGGTCGCCGCTTGTCCGTGGCTTACAGGGGCTGCCCTCCCCTGACAGTGACCCCGCCCCTCCTACTAGGGCGTGTTCGGGCGCAGGGCCGGGCTCTGGGGCTGTGAGTGCAGGAGCAGGGTGCAGGTGTGCCCCGGCAGGAAGATTTGCCATTCCCCCGAGGGGGAAGAGGGTCCCGATTCCCCATGGGGGTAGAGTTGCCCTACCCCCAAGGGGGCTGAGGGTGCCCGAACCACCACCCCCCCGCTCACCCGCGCCCCCTGCCGGCGGCCTTGAGAACTGCACCCTTGCGCATGCGCAGACGGGAGGGCGGGGTCAGGCTGGGCCCGGGGGCGGAGCCTGGGCCTCATCAGCCCTGCTGGGCCAGGTGAGGCCGCTTCCACTTTGAGTGGTCCTGGCCTGCCCGGGGCTTTCTGCGCCGGCCTTTCCGCCTGCAGTGCTGGAAGAGGCCGCGGTCGCCCCTTGTCCGAGGCTTACAGGGGGTGCCCTCCCCTGAGAGAGACCCCGCCCCTCCGTCTAGGGCCTGTTCGTGCGAGGGGCCGTCCCCTCGGGGTGTGAGTGTTAGAGGAGGGTGCAGGTGTCCTCTAGGGGGAAGATTGACCATTCCCCCGAGGGGGATAGGGTCTCGATTCCCCATGGGCGTTTGGGTGCCCCTAAGCCCAAGGGGGCTGAGGGTCCCCGAACCACACCCCCGCTCTCCAGCCACCCTCCCGGCGGCCCGGGAACGGCACCTTTGCGCATGCGCAGTCGGTGGGCGGGGTTAGGCTCCAGCCGAGCGCGGAGCCTGGGCCTCATCAGCCCTGCTGGGCGGGGGAGGACGCTTCCCCTTTGAGTGTTGCCGGCTTGCCCGGGGCATATCCGCGCCGGCCTGTCCGCCTGCCGTTTTGGAAGAGGCCGGGTCGCCGCTTGTCCGTGGCTTACAGGGGCTGCCCTCCCCTGACAGTGACCCCGCCCCTCCTACTAGGGCGTGTTCGGGCGCAGGGCCGGGCTCTGGGGCTGTGAGTGCAGGAGCAGGGTGCAGGTGTGCCCCGGCAGGAAGATTTGCCATTCCCCCGAGGGGGAAGAGGGTCCCGATTCCCCATGGGGGTAGAGTTGCCCTACCCCCAAGGGGGCTGAGGGTGCCCGAACCACCACCCCCCCGCTCACCCGCGCCCCCTGCCGGCGGCCTTGAGAACTGCACCCTTGCGCATGCGCAGACGGGAGGGCGGGGTCAGGCTGGGCCCGGGGGCGGAGCCTGGGCCTCATCAGCCCTGCTGGGCCAGGTGAGGCCGCTTCCACTTTGAGTGGTCCTGGCCTGCCCGGGGCTTTCTGCGCCGGCCTTTCCGCCTGCAGTGCTGGAAGAGGCCGCGGTCGCCCCTTGTCCGAGGCTTACAGGGGGTGCCCTCCCCTGAGAGAGACCCCGCCCCTCCGTCTAGGGCCTGTTCGTGCGAGGGGCCGTCCCCTCGGGGTGTGAGTGTTAGAGGAGGGTGCAGGTGTCCTCTAGGGGGAAGATTGACCATTCCCCCGAGGGGGATAGGGTCTCGATTCCCCATGGGCGTTTGGGTGCCCCTAAGCCCAAGGGGGCTGAGGGTCCCCGAACCACACCCCCGCTCTCCAGCCACCCTCCCGGCGGCCCGGGAACGGCACCTTTGCGCATGCGCAGTCGGTGGGCGGGGTTAGGCTCCAGCCGAGCGCGGAGCCTGGGCCTCATCAGCCCTGCTGGGCGGGGGAGGACGCTTCCCCTTTGAGTGTTGCCGGCTTGCCCGGGGCATATCCGCGCCGGCCTGTCCGCCTGCCGTTTTGGGAGAGGCCGGGTCGCCGCTTGTCCGTGGCTTACAGGGGCTGCCCTCCCCTGACAGTGACCCCGCCCCTCCTACTAGGGCGTGTTCGGGCGCAGGGCCGGGCTCTGGGGCTGTGAGTGCAGGAGCAGGGTGCAGGTGTGCCCCGGCAGGAAGATTTGCCATTCCCCCGAGGGGGAAGAGGGTCCCGATTCCCCATGGGGGTAGAGTTGCCCTACCCCCAAGGGGGCTGAGGGTGCCCGAACCACCACCCCCCCGCTCACCCGCGCCCCCTGCCGGCGGCCTTGAGAACTGCACCCTTGCGCATGCGCAGACGGGAGGGCGGGGTCAGGCTGGGCCCGGGGGCGGAGCCTGGGCCTCATCAGCCCTGCTGGGCCAGGTGAGGCCGCTTCCACTTTGAGTGGTCCTGGCCTGCCCGGGGCTTTCTGCGCCGGCCTTTCCGCCTGCAGTGCTGGAAGAGGCCGCGGTCGCCCCTTGTCCGAGGCTTACAGGGGGTGCCCTCCCCTGAGAGAGACCCCGCCCCTCCGTCTAGGGCCTGTTCGTGCGAGGGGCCGTCCCCTCGGGGTGTGAGTGTTAGAGGAGGGTGCAGGTGTCCTCTAGGGGGAAGATTGACCATTCCCCCGAGGGGGATAGGGTCTCGATTCCCCATGGGCGTTTGGGTGCCCCTAAGCCCAAGGGGGCTGAGGGTCCCCGAACCACACCCCCGCTCTCCAGCCACCCTCCCGGCGGCCCGGGAACGGCACCTTTGCGCATGCGCAGTCGGTGGGCGGGGTTAGGCTCCAGCCGAGCGCGGAGCCTGGGCCTCATCAGCCCTGCTGGGCGGGGGAGGACGCTTCCCCTTTGAGTGTTGCCGGCTTGCCCGGGGCATATCCGCGCCGGCCTGTCCGCCTGCCGTTTTGGAAGAGGCCGGGTCGCCGCTTGTCCGTGGCTTACAGGGGCTGCCCTCCCCTGACAGTGACCCCGCCCCTCCTACTAGGGCGTGTTCGGGCGCAGGGCCGGGCTCTGGGGCTGTGAGTGCAGGAGCAGGGTGCAGGTGTGCCCCGGCAGGAAGATTTGCCATTCCCCCGAGGGGGAAGAGGGTCCCGATTCCCCATGGGGGTAGAGTTGCCCTACCCCCAAGCGGGCTGAGGGTGCCCGAACCACCACCCCCCCGCTCACCCGCGCCCCCTGCCGGCGGCCTTGAGAACTGCACCCTTGCGCATGCGCAGACGGGAGGGCGGGGTCAGGCTGGGCCCGGGGGCGGAGCCTGGGCCTCATCAGCCCTGCTGGGCCAGGTGAGGCCGCTTCCACTTTGAGTGGTCCTGGCCTGCCCGGGGCTTTCTGCGCCGGCCTTTCCGCCTGCAGTGCTGGAAGAGGCCGCGGTCGCCCCTTGTCCGAGGCTTACAGGGGGTGCCCTCCCCTGAGAGAGACCCCGCCCCTCCGTCTAGGGCCTGTTCGTGCGAGGGGCCGTCCCCTCGGGGTGTGAGTGTTAGAGGAGGGTGCAGGTGTCCTCTAGGGGGAAGATTGACCATTCCCCCGAGGGGGATAGGGTCTCGATTCCCCATGGGCGTTTGGGTGCCCCTAAGCCCAAGGGGGCTGAGGGTCCCCGAACCACACCCCCGCTCTCCAGCCACCCTCCCGGCGGCCCGGGAACGGCACCTTTGCGCATGCGCAGTCGGTGGGCGGGGTTAGGCTCCAGCCGAGCGCGGAGCCTGGGCCTCATCAGCCCTGCTGGGCGGGGGAGGACGCTTCCCCTTTGAGTGTTGCCGGCTTGCCCGGGGCATATCCGCGCCGGCCTGTCCGCCTGCCGTTTTGGAAGAGGCCGGGTCGCCGCTTGTCCGTGGCTTACAGGGGCTGCCCTCCCCTGACAGTGACCCCGCCCCTCCTACTAGGGCGTGTTCGGGCGCAGGGCCGGGCTCTGGGGCTGTGAGTGCAGGAGCAGGGTGCAGGTGTGCCCCGGCAGGAAGATTTGCCATTCCCCCGAGGGGGAAGAGGGTCCCGATTCCCCATGGGGGTAGAGTTGCCCTACCCCCAAGCGGGCTGAGGGTGCCCGAACCACCACCCCCCCGCTCACCCGCGCCCCCTGCCGGCGGCCTTGAGAACTGCACCCTTGCGCATGCGCAGACGGGAGGGCGGGGTCAGGCTGGGCCCGGGGGCGGAGCCTGGGCCTCATCAGCCCTGCTGGGCCAGGTGAGGCCGCTTCCACTTTGAGTGGTCCTGGCCTGCCCGGGGCTTTCTGCGCCGGCCTTTCCGCCTGCAGTGCTGGAAGAGGCCGCGGTCGCCCCTTGTCCGAGGCTTACAGGGGGTGCCCTCCCCTGAGAGAGACCCCGCCCCTCCGTCTAGGGCCTGTTCGTGCGAGGGGCCGTCCCCTCGGGGTGTGAGTGTTAGAGGAGGGTGCAGGTGTCCTCTAGGGGGAAGATTGACCATTCCCCCGAGGGGGATAGGGTCTCGATTCCCCATGGGCGTTTGGGTGCCCCTAAGCCCAAGGGGGCTGAGGGTCCCCGAACCACACCCCCGCTCTCCAGCCACCCTCCCGGCGGCCCGGGAACGGCACCTTTGCGCATGCGCAGTCGGTGGGCGGGGTTAGGCTCCAGCCGAGCGCGGAGCCTGGGCCTCATCAGCCCTGCTGGGCGGGGGAGGACGCTTCCCCTTTGAGTGTTGCCGGCTTGCCCGGGGCATATCCGCGCCGGCCTGTCCGCCTGCCGTTTTGGAAGAGGCCGGGTCGCCGCTTGTCCGTGGCTTACAGGGGCTGCCCTCCCCTGACAGTGACCCCGCCCCTCCTACTAGGGCGTGTTCGGGCGCAGGGCCGGGCTCTGGGGCTGTGAGTGCAGGAGCAGGGTGCAGGTGTGCCCCGGCAGGAAGATTTGCCATTCCCCCGAGGGGGAAGAGGGTCCCGATTCCCCATGGGGGTAGAGTTGCCCTACCCCCAAGGGGGCTGAGGGTGCCCGAACCACCACCCCCCCGCTCACCCGCGCCCCCTGCCGGCGGCCTTGAGAACTGCACCCTTGCGCATGCGCAGACGGGAGGGCGGGGTCAGGCTGGGCCCGGGGGCGGAGCCTGGGCCTCATCAGCCCTGCTGGGCCAGGTGAGGCCGCTTCCACTTTGAGTGGTCCTGGCCTGCCCGGGGCTTTCTGCGCCGGCCTTTCCGCCTGCAGTGCTGGAAGAGGCCGCGGTCGCCCCTTGTCCGAGGCTTACAGGGGGTGCCCTCCCCTGAGAGAGACCCCGCCCCTCCGTCTAGGGCCTGTTCGTGCGAGGGGCCGTCCCCTCGGGGTGTGAGTGTTAGAGGAGGGTGCAGGTGTCCTCTAGGGGGAAGATTGACCATTCCCCCGAGGGGGATAGGGTCTCGATTCCCCATGGGCGTTTGGGTGCCCCTAAGCCCAAGGGGGCTGAGGGTCCCCGAACCACACCCCCGCTCTCCAGCCACCCTCCCGGCGGCCCGGGAACGGCACCTTTGCGCATGCGCAGTCGGTGGGCGGGGTTAGGCTCCAGCCGAGCGCGGAGCCTGGGCCTCATCAGCCCTGCTGGGCGGGGGAGGACGCTTCCCCTTTGAGTGTTGCCGGCTTGCCCGGGGCATATCCGCGCCGGCCTGTCCGCCTGCCGTTTTGGAAGAGGCCGGGTCGCCGCTTGTCCGTGGCTTACAGGGGCTGCCCTCCCCTGACAGTGACCCCGCCCCTCCTACTAGGGCGTGTTCGGGCGCAGGGCCGGGCTCTGGGGCTGTGAGTGCAGGAGCAGGGTGCAGGTGTGCCCCGGCAGGAAGATTTGCCATTCCCCCGAGGGGGAAGAGGGTCCCGATTCCCCATGGGGGTAGAGTTGCCCTACCCCCAAGCGGGCTGAGGGTGCCCGAACCACCACCCCCCCGCTCACCCGCGCCCCCTGCCGGCGGCCTTGAGAACTGCACCCTTGCGCATGCGCAGACGGGAGGGCGGGGTCAGGCTGGGCCCGGGGGCGGAGCCTGGGCCTCATCAGCCCTGCTGGGCCAGGTGAGGCCGCTTCCACTTTGAGTGGTCCTGGCCTGCCCGGGGCTTTCTGCGCCGGCCTTTCCGCCTGCAGTGCTGGAAGAGGCCGCGGTCGCCCCTTGTCCGAGGCTTACAGGGGGTGCCCTCCCCTGAGAGAGACCCCGCCCCTCCGTCTAGGGCCTGTTCGTGCGAGGGGCCGTCCCCTCGGGGTGTGAGTGTTAGAGGAGGGTGCAGGTGTCCTCTAGGGGGAAGATTGACCATTCCCCCGAGGGGGATAGGGTCTCGATTCCCCATGGGCGTTTGGGTGCCCCTAAGCCCAAGGGGGCTGAGGGTCCCCGAACCACACCCCCGCTCTCCAGCCACCCTCCCGGCGGCCCGGGAACGGCACCTTTGCGCATGCGCAGTCGGTGGGCGGGGTTAGGCTCCAGCCGAGCGCGGAGCCTGGGCCTCATCAGCCCTGCTGGGCGGGGGAGGACGCTTCCCCTTTGAGTGTTGCCGGCTTGCCCGGGGCATATCCGCGCCGGCCTGTCCGCCTGCCGTTTTGGAAGAGGCCGGGTCGCCGCTTGTCCGTGGCTTACAGGGGCTGCCCTCCCCTGACAGTGACCCCGCCCCTCCTACTAGGGCGTGTTCGGGCGCAGGGCCGGGCTCTGGGGCTGTGAGTGCAGGAGCAGGGTGCAGGTGTGCCCCGGCAGGAAGATTTGCCATTCCCCCGAGGGGGAAGAGGGTCCCGATTCCCCATGGGGGTAGAGTTGCCCCACCCCCAAGGGGGCTGAGGGTGCCCGAACCACCACCCCCCCGCTCACCCGCGCCCCCTGCCGGCGGCCTTGAGAACTGCACCCTTGCGCATGCGCAGACGGGAGGGCGGGGTCAGGCTGGGCCCGGGGGCGGAGCCTGGGCCTCATCAGCCCTGCTGGGCCAGGTGAGGCCGCTTCCACTTTGAGTGGTCCTGGCCTGCCCGGGGCTTTCTGCGCCGGCCTTTCCGCCTGCAGTGCTGGAAGAGGCCGCGGTCGCCCCTTGTCCGAGGCTTACAGGGGGTGCCCTCCCCTGAGAGAGACCCCGCCCCTCCGTCTAGGGCCTGTTCGTGCGAGGGGCCGTCCCCTCGGGGTGTGAGTGTTAGAGGAGGGTGCAGGTGTCCTCTAGGGGGAAGATTGACCATTCCCCCGAGGGGGATAGGGTCTCGATTCCCCATGGGCGTTTGGGTGCCCCTAAGCCCAAGGGGGCTGAGGGTCCCCGAACCACACCCCCGCTCTCCAGCCACCCTCCCGGCGGCCCGGGAACGGCACCTTTGCGCATGCGCAGTCGGTGGGCGGGGTTAGGCTCCAGCCGAGCGCGGAGCCTGGGCCTCATCAGCCCTGCTGGGCGGGGGAGGACGCTTCCCCTTTGAGTGTTGCCGGCTTGCCCGGGGCATATCCGCGCCGGCCTGTCCGCCTGCCGTTTTGGAAGAGGCCGCGTCGCCGCTTGTCCGTGGCTTACAGGGGCTGCCCTCCCCTGACAGTGACCCCGCCCCTCCTACTAGGGCGTGTTCGGGCGCAGGGCCGGGCTCTGGGGCTGTGAGTGCAGGAGCAGGGTGCAGGTGTGCCCCGGCAGGAAGATTTGCCATTCCCCCGAGGGGGAAGAGGGTCCCGATTCCCCATGGGGGTAGAGTTGCCCTACCCCCAAGGGGGCTGAGGGTGCCCGAACCACCACCCCCCCGCTCACCCGCGCCCCCTGCCGGCGGCCTTGAGAACTGCACCCTTGCGCATGCGCAGACGGGAGGGC
Organism: Talpa europaea; assembly: GCF_964194135.1. Lineage (NCBI taxonomy): Eukaryota > Metazoa > Chordata > Mammalia > Eulipotyphla > Talpidae > Talpa > Talpa europaea. The sequence goes on from NW_028168006.1 coordinate 100,947, forward strand.
GGGGTCAGGCTGGGCCCGGGGGCGGAGCCTGGGCCTCATCAGCCCTGCTGGGCCAGGTGAGGCCGCTTCCACTTTGAGTGGTCCTGGCCTGCCCGGGGCTTTCTGCGCCGGCCTTTCCGCCTGCAGTGCTGGAAGAGGCCGCGGTCGCCCCTTGTCCGAGGCTTACAGGGGGTGCCCTCCCCTGAGAGAGACCCCGCCCCTCCGTCTAGGGCCTGTTCGTGCGAGGGGCCGTCCCCTCGGGGTGTGAGTGTTAGAGGAGGGTGCAGGTGTCCTCTAGGGGGAAGATTGACCATTCCCCCGAGGGGGATAGGGTCTCGATTCCCCATGGGCGTTTGGGTGCCCCTAAGCCCAAGGGGGCTGAGGGTCCCCGAACCACACCCCCGCTCTCCAGCCACCCTCCCGGCGGCCCGGGAACGGCACCTTTGCGCATGCGCAGTCGGTGGGCGGGGTTAGGCTCCAGCCGAGCGCGGAGCCTGGGCCTCATCAGCCCTGCTGGGCGGGGGAGGACGCTTCCCCTTTGAGTGTTGCCGGCTTGCCCGGGGCATATCCGCGCCGGCCTGTCCGCCTGCCGTTTTGGAAGAGGCCGGGTCGCCGCTTGTCCGTGGCTTACAGGGGCTGCCCTCCCCTGACAGTGACCCCGCCCCTCCTACTAGGGCGTGTTCGGGCGCAGGGCCGGGCTCTGGGGCTGTGAGTGCAGGAGCAGGGTGCAGGTGTGCCCCGGCAGGAAGATTTGCCATTCCCCCGAGGGGGAAGAGGGTCCCGATTCCCCATGGGGGTAGAGTTGCCCTACCCCCAAGGGGGCTGAGGGTGCCCGAACCACCACCCCCCCGCTCACCCGCGCCCCCTGCCGGCGGCCTTGAGAACTGCACCCTTGCGCATGCGCAGACGGGAGGGCGGGGTCAGGCTGGGCCCGGGGGCGGAGCCTGGGCCTCATCAGCCCTGCTGGGCCAGGTGAGGCCGCTTCCACTTTGAGTGGTCCTGGCCTGCCCGGGGCTTTCTGCGCCGGCCTTTCCGCCTGCAGTGCTGGAAGAGGCCGCGGTCGCCCCTTGTCCGAGGCTTACAGGGGGTGCCCTCCCCTGAGAGAGACCCCGCCCCTCCGTCTAGGGCCTGTTCGTGCGAGGGGCCGTCCCCTCGGGGTGTGAGTGTTAGAGGAGGGTGCAGGTGTCCTCTAGGGGGAAGATTGACCATTCCCCCGAGGGGGATAGGGTCTCGATTCCCCATGGGCGTTTGGGTGCCCCTAAGCCCAAGGGGGCTGAGGGTCCCCGAACCACACCCCCGCTCTCCAGCCACCCTCCCGGCGGCCCGGGAACGGCACCTTTGCGCATGCGCAGTCGGTGGGCGGGGTTAGGCTCCAGCCGAGCGCGGAGCCTGGGCCTCATCAGCCCTGCTGGGCGGGGGAGGACGCTTCCCCTTTGAGTGTTGCCGGCTTGCCCGGGGCATATCCGCGCCGGCCTGTCCGCCTGCCGTTTTGGAAGAGGCCGGGTCGCCGCTTGTCCGTGGCTTACAGGGGCTGCCCTCCCCTGACAGTGACCCCGCCCCTCCTACTAGGGCGTGTTCGGGCGCAGGGCCGGGCTCTGGGGCTGTGAGTGCAGGAGCAGGGTGCAGGTGTGCCCCGGCAGGAAGATTTGCCATTCCCCCGAGGGGGAAGAGGGTCCCGATTCCCCATGGGGGTAGAGTTGCCCTACCCCCAAGCGGGCTGAGGGTGCCCGAACCACCACCCCCCCGCTCACCCGCGCCCCCTGCCGGCGGCCTTGAGAACTGCACCCTTGCGCATGCGCAGACGGGAGGGCGGGGTCAGGCTGGGCCCGGGGGCGGAGCCTGGGCCTCATCAGCCCTGCTGGGCCAGGTGAGGCCGCTTCCACTTTGAGTGGTCCTGGCCTGCCCGGGGCTTTCTGCGCCGGCCTTTCCGCCTGCAGTGCTGGAAGAGGCCGCGGTCGCCCCTTGTCCGAGGCTTACAGGGGGTGCCCTCCCCTGAGAGAGACCCCGCCCCTCCGTCTAGGGCCTGTTCGTGCGAGGGGCCGTCCCCTCGGGGTGTGAGTGTTAGAGGAGGGTGCAGGTGTCCTCTAGGGGGAAGATTGACCATTCCCCCGAGGGGGATAGGGTCTCGATTCCCCATGGGCGTTTGGGTGCCCCTAAGCCCAAGGGGGCTGAGGGTCCCCGAACCACACCCCCGCTCTCCAGCCACCCTCCCGGCGGCCCGGGAACGGCACCTTTGCGCATGCGCAGTCGGTGGGCGGGGTTAGGCTCCAGCCGAGCGCGGAGCCTGGGCCTCATCAGCCCTGCTGGGCGGGGGAGGACGCTTCCCCTTTGAGTGTTGCCGGCTTGCCCGGGGCATATCCGCGCCGGCCTGTCCGCCTGCCGTTTTGGAAGAGGCCGGGTCGCCGCTTGTCCGTGGCTTACAGGGGCTGCCCTCCCCTGACAGTGACCCCGCCCCTCCTACTAGGGCGTGTTCGGGCGCAGGGCCGGGCTCTGGGGCTGTGAGTGCAGGAGCAGGGTGCAGGTGTGCCCCGGCAGGAAGATTTGCCATTCCCCCGAGGGGGAAGAGGGTCCCGATTCCCCATGGGGGTAGAGTTGCCCCACCCCCAAGGGGGCTGAGGGTGCCCGAACCACCACCCCCCCGCTCACCCGCGCCCCCTGCCGGCGGCCTTGAGAACTGCACCCTTGCGCATGCGCAGACGGGAGGGCGGGGTCAGGCTGGGCCCGGGGGCGGAGCCTGGGCCTCATCAGCCCTGCTGGGCCAGGTGAGGCCGCTTCCACTTTGAGTGGTCCTGGCCTGCCCGGGGCTTTCTGCGCCGGCCTTTCCGCCTGCAGTGCTGGAAGAGGCCGCGGTCGCCCCTTGTCCGAGGCTTACAGGGGGTGCCCTCCCCTGAGAGAGACCCCGCCCCTCCGTCTAGGGCCTGTTCGTGCGAGGGGCCGTCCCCTCGGGGTGTGAGTGTTAGAGGAGGGTGCAGGTGTCCTCTAGGGGGAAGATTGACCATTCCCCCGAGGGGGATAGGGTCTCGATTCCCCATGGGCGTTTGGGTGCCCCTAAGCCCAAGGGGGCTGAGGGTCCCCGAACCACACCCCCGCTCTCCAGCCACCCTCCCGGCGGCCCGGGAACGGCACCTTTGCGCATGCGCAGTCGGTGGGCGGGGTTAGGCTCCAGCCGAGCGCGGAGCCTGGGCCTCATCAGCCCTGCTGGGCGGGGGAGGACGCTTCCCCTTTGAGTGTTGCCGGCTTGCCCGGGGCATATCCGCGCCGGCCTGTCCGCCTGCCGTTTTGGAAGAGGCCGGGTCGCCGCTTGTCCGTGGCTTACAGGGGCTGCCCTCCCCTGACAGTGACCCCGCCCCTCCTACTAGGGCGTGTTCGGGCGCAGGGCCGGGCTCTGGGGCTGTGAGTGCAGGAGCAGGGTGCAGGTGTGCCCCGGCAGGAAGATTTGCCATTCCCCCGAGGGGGAAGAGGGTCCCGATTCCCCATGGGGGTAGAGTTGCCCTACCCCCAAGCGGGCTGAGGGTGCCCGAACCACCACCCCCCCGCTCACCCGCGCCCCCTGCCGGCGGCCTTGAGAACTGCACCCTTGCGCATGCGCAGACGGGAGGGCGGGGTCAGGCTGGGCCCGGGGGCGGAGCCTGGGCCTCATCAGCCCTGCTGGGCCAGGTGAGGCCGCTTCCACTTTGAGTGGTCCTGGCCTGCCCGGGGCTTTCTGCGCCGGCCTTTCCGCCTGCAGTGCTGGAAGAGGCCGCGGTCGCCCCTTGTCCGAGGCTTACAGGGGGTGCCCTCCCCTGAGAGAGACCCCGCCCCTCCGTCTAGGGCCTGTTCGTGCGAGGGGCCGTCCCCTCGGGGTGTGAGTGTTAGAGGAGGGTGCAGGTGTCCTCTAGGGGGAAGATTGACCATTCCCCCGAGGGGGATAGGGTCTCGATTCCCCATGGGCGTTTGGGTGCCCCTAAGCCCAAGGGGGCTGAGGGTCCCCGAACCACACCCCCGCTCTCCAGCCACCCTCCCGGCGGCCCGGGAACGGCACCTTTGCGCATGCGCAGTCGGTGGGCGGGGTTAGGCTCCAGCCGAGCGCGGAGCCTGGGCCTCATCAGCCCTGCTGGGCGGGGGAGGACGCTTCCCCTTTGAGTGTTGCCGGCTTGCCCGGGGCATATCCGCGCCGGCCTGTCCGCCTGCCGTTTTGGAAGAGGCCGGGTCGCCGCTTGTCCGTGGCTTACAGGGGCTGCCCTCCCCTGACAGTGACCCCGCCCCTCCTACTAGGGCGTGTTCGGGCGCAGGGCCGGGCTCTGGGGCTGTGAGTGCAGGAGCAGGGTGCAGGTGTGCCCCGGCAGGAAGATTTGCCATTCCCCCGAGGGGGAAGAGGGTCCCGATTCCCCATGGGGGTAGAGTTGCCCTACCCCCAAGGGGGCTGAGGGTGCCCGAACCACCACCCCCCCGCTCACCCGCGCCCCCTGCCGGCGGCCTTGAGAACTGCACCCTTGCGCATGCGCAGACGGGAGGGCGGGGTCAGGCTGGGCCCGGGGGCGGAGCCTGGGCCTCATCAGCCCTGCTGGGCCAGGTGAGGCCGCTTCCACTTTGAGTGGTCCTGGCCTGCCCGGGGCTTTCTGCGCCGGCCTTTCCGCCTGCAGTGCTGGAAGAGGCCGCGGTCGCCCCTTGTCCGAGGCTTACAGGGGGTGCCCTCCCCTGAGAGAGACCCCGCCCCTCCGTCTAGGGCCTGTTCGTGCGAGGGGCCGTCCCCTCGGGGTGTGAGTGTTAGAGGAGGGTGCAGGTGTCCTCTAGGGGGAAGATTGACCATTCCCCCGAGGGGGATAGGGTCTCGATTCCCCATGGGCGTTTGGGTGCCCCTAAGCCCAAGGGGGCTGAGGGTCCCCGAACCACACCCCCGCTCTCCAGCCACCCTCCCGGCGGCCCGGGAACGGCACCTTTGCGCATGCGCAGTCGGTGGGCGGGGTTAGGCTCCAGCCGAGCGCGGAGCCTGGGCCTCATCAGCCCTGCTGGGCGGGGGAGGACGCTTCCCCTTTGAGTGTTGCCGGCTTGCCCGGGGCATATCCGCGCCGGCCTGTCCGCCTGCCGTTTTGGAAGAGGCCGGGTCGCCGCTTGTCCGTGGCTTACAGGGGCTGCCCTCCCCTGACAGTGACCCCGCCCCTCCTACTAGGGCGTGTTCGGGCGCAGGGCCGGGCTCTGGGGCTGTGAGTGCAGGAGCAGGGTGCAGGTGTGCCCCGGCAGGAAGATTTGCCATTCCCCCGAGGGGGAAGAGGGTCCCGATTCCCCATGGGGGTAGAGTTGCCCTACCCCCAAGCGGGCTGAGGGTGCCCGAACCACCACCCCCCCGCTCACCCGCGCCCCCTGCCGGCGGCCTTGAGAACTGCACCCTTGCGCATGCGCAGACGGGAGGGCGGGGTCAGGCTGGGCCCGGGGGCGGAGCCTGGGCCTCATCAGCCCTGCTGGGCCAGGTGAGGCCGCTTCCACTTTGAGTGGTCCTGGCCTGCCCGGGGCTTTCTGCGCCGGCCTTTCCGCCTGCAGTGCTGGAAGAGGCCGCGGTCGCCCCTTGTCCGAGGCTTACAGGGGGTGCCCTCCCCTGAGAGAGACCCCGCCCCTCCGTCTAGGGCCTGTTCGTGCGAGGGGCCGTCCCCTCGGGGTGTGAGTGTTAGAGGAGGGTGCAGGTGTCCTCTAGGGGGAAGATTGACCATTCCCCCGAGGGGGATAGGGTCTCGATTCCCCATGGGCGTTTGGGTGCCCCTAAGCCCAAGGGGGCTGAGGGTCCCCGAACCACACCCCCGCTCTCCAGCCACCCTCCCGGCGGCCCGGGAACGGCACCTTTGCGCATGCGCAGTCGGTGGGCGGGGTTAGGCTCCAGCCGAGCGCGGAGCCTGGGCCTCATCAGCCCTGCTGGGCGGGGGAGGACGCTTCCCCTTTGAGTGTTGCCGGCTTGCCCGGGGCATATCCGCGCCGGCCTGTCCGCCTGCCGTTTTGGAAGAGGCCGGGTCGCCGCTTGTCCGTGGCTTACAGGGGCTGCCCTCCCCTGACAGTGACCCCGCCCCTCCTACTAGGGCGTGTTCGGGCGCAGGGCCGGGCTCTGGGGCTGTGAGTGCAGGAGCAGGGTGCAGGTGTGCCCCGGCAGGAAGATTTGCCATTCCCCCGAGGGGGAAGAGGGTCCCGATTCCCCATGGGGGTAGAGTTGCCCTACCCCCAAGGGGGCTGAGGGTGCCCGAACCACCACCCCCCCGCTCACCCGCGCCCCCTGCCGGCGGCCTTGAGAACTGCACCCTTGCGCATGCGCAGACGGGAGGGCGGGGTCAGGCTGGGCCCGGGGGCGGAGCCTGGGCCTCATCAGCCCTGCTGGGCCAGGTGAGGCCGCTTCCACTTTGAGTGGTCCTGGCCTGCCCGGGGCTTTCTGCGCCGGCCTTTCCGCCTGCAGTGCTGGAAGAGGCCGCGGTCGCCCCTTGTCCGAGGCTTACAGGGGGTGCCCTCCCCTGAGAGAGACCCCGCCCCTCCGTCTAGGGCCTGTTCGTGCGAGGGGCCGTCCCCTCGGGGTGTGAGTGTTAGAGGAGGGTGCAGGTGTCCTCTAGGGGGAAGATTGACCATTCCCCCGAGGGGGATAGGGTCTCGATTCCCCATGGGCGTTTGGGTGCCCCTAAGCCCAAGGGGGCTGAGGGTCCCCGAACCACACCCCCGCTCTCCAGCCACCCTCCCGGCGGCCCGGGAACGGCACCTTTGCGCATGCGCAGTCGGTGGGCGGGGTTAGGCTCCAGCCGAGCGCGGAGCCTGGGCCTCATCAGCCCTGCTGGGCGGGGGAGGACGCTTCCCCTTTGAGTGTTGCCGGCTTGCCCGGGGCATATCCGCGCCGGCCTGTCCGCCTGCCGTTTTGGAAGAGGCCGGGTCGCCGCTTGTCCGTGGCTTACAGGGGCTGCCCTCCCCTGACAGTGACCCCGCCCCTCCTACTAGGGCGTGTTCGGGCGCAGGGCCGGGCTCTGGGGCTGTGAGTGCAGGAGCAGGGTGCAGGTGTGCCCCGGCAGGAAGATTTGCCATTCCCCCGAGGGGGAAGAGGGTCCCGATTCCCCATGGGGGTAGAGTTGCCCTACCCCCAAGCGGGCTGAGGGTGCCCGAACCACCACCCCCCCGCTCACCCGCGCCCCCTGCCGGCGGCCTTGAGAACTGCACCCTTGCGCATGCGCAGACGGGAGGGCGGGGTCAGGCTGGGCCCGGGGGCGGAGCCTGGGCCTCATCAGCCCTGCTGGGCCAGGTGAGGCCGCTTCCACTTTGAGTGGTCCTGGCCTGCCCGGGGCTTTCTGCGCCGGCCTTTCCGCCTGCAGTGCTGGAAGAGGCCGCGGTCGCCCCTTGTCCGAGGCTTACAGGGGGTGCCCTCCCCTGAGAGAGACCCCGCCCCTCCGTCTAGGGCCTGTTCGTGCGAGGGGCCGTCCCCTCGGGGTGTGAGTGTTAGAGGAGGGTGCAGGTGTCCTCTAGGGGGAAGATTGACCATTCCCCCGAGGGGGATAGGGTCTCGATTCCCCATGGGCGTTTGGGTGCCCCTAAGCCCAAGGGGGCTGAGGGTCCCCGAACCACACCCCCGCTCTCCAGCCACCCTCCCGGCGGCCCGGGAACGGCACCTTTGCGCATGCGCAGTCGGTGGGCGGGGTTAGGCTCCAGCCGAGCGCGGAGCCTGGGCCTCATCAGCCCTGCTGGGCGGGGGAGGACGCTTCCCCTTTGAGTGTTGCCGGCTTGCCCGGGGCATATCCGCGCCGGCCTGTCCGCCTGCCGTTTTGGAAGAGGCCGGGTCGCCGCTTGTCCGTGGCTTACAGGGGCTGCCCTCCCCTGACAGTGACCCCGCCCCTCCTACTAGGGCGTGTTCGGGCGCAGGGCCGGGCTCTGGGGCTGTGAGTGCAGGAGCAGGGTGCAGGTGTGCCCCGGCAGGAAGATTTGCCATTCCCCCGAGGGGGAAGAGGGTCCCGATTCCCCATGGGGGTAGAGTTGCCCTACCCCCAAGCGGGCTGAGGGTGCCCGAACCACCACCCCCCCGCTCACCCGCGCCCCCTGCCGGCGGCCTTGAGAACTGCACCCTTGCGCATGCGCAGACGGGAGGGCGGGGTCAGGCTGGGCCCGGGGGCGGAGCCTGGGCCTCATCAGCCCTGCTGGGCCAGGTGAGGCCGCTTCCACTTTGAGTGGTCCTGGCCTGCCCGGGGCTTTCTGCGCCGGCCTTTCCGCCTGCAGTGCTGGAAGAGGCCGCGGTCGCCCCTTGTCCGAGGCTTACAGGGGGTGCCCTCCCCTGAGAGAGACCCCGCCCCTCCGTCTAGGGCCTGTTCGTGCGAGGGGCCGTCCCCTCGGGGTGTGAGTGTTAGAGGAGGGTGCAGGTGTCCTCTAGGGGGAAGATTGACCATTCCCCCGAGGGGGATAGGGTCTCGATTCCCCATGGGCGTTTGGGTGCCCCTAAGCCCAAGGGGGCTGAGGGTCCCCGAACCACACCCCCGCTCTCCAGCCACCCTCCCGGCGGCCCGGGAACGGCACCTTTGCGCATGCGCAGTCGGTGGGCGGGGTTAGGCTCCAGCCGAGCGCGGAGCCTGGGCCTCATCAGCCCTGCTGGGCGGGGGAGGACGCTTCCCCTTTGAGTGTTGCCGGCTTGCCCGGGGCATATCCGCGCCGGCCTGTCCGCCTGCCGTTTTGGAAGAGGCCGGGTCGCCGCTTGTCCGTGGCTTACAGGGGCTGCCCTCCCCTGACAGTGACCCCGCCCCTCCTACTAGGGCGTGTTCGGGCGCAGGGCCGGGCTCTGGGGCTGTGAGTGCAGGAGCAGGGTGCAGGTGTGCCCCGGCAGGAAGATTTGCCATTCCCCCGAGGGGGAAGAGGGTCCCGATTCCCCATGGGGGTAGAGTTGCCCTACCCCCAAGGGGGCTGAGGGTGCCCGAACCACCACCCCCCCGCTCACCCGCGCCCCCTGCCGGCGGCCTTGAGAACTGCACCCTTGCGCATGCGCAGACGGGAGGGCGGGGTCAGGCTGGGCCCGGGGGCGGAGCCTGGGCCTCATCAGCCCTGCTGGGCCAGGTGAGGCCGCTTCCACTTTGAGTGGTCCTGGCCTGCCCGGGGCTTTCTGCGCCGGCCTTTCCGCCTGCAGTGCTGGAAGAGGCCGCGGTCGCCCCTTGTCCGAGGCTTACAGGGGGTGCCCTCCCCTGAGAGAGACCCCGCCCCTCCGTCTAGGGCCTGTTCGTGCGAGGGGCCGTCCCCTCGGGGTGTGAGTGTTAGAGGAGGGTGCAGGTGTCCTCTAGGGGGAAGATTGACCATTCCCCCGAGGGGGATAGGGTCTCGATTCCCCATGGGCGTTTGGGTGCCCCTAAGCCCAAGGGGGCTGAGGGTCCCCGAACCACACCCCCGCTCTCCAGCCACCCTCCCGGCGGCCCGGGAACGGCACCTTTGCGCATGCGCAGTCGGTGGGCGGGGTTAGGCTCCAGCCGAGCGCGGAGCCTGGGCCTCATCAGCCCTGCTGGGCGGGGGAGGACGCTTCCCCTTTGAGTGTTGCCGGCTTGCCCGGGGCATATCCGCGCCGGCCTGTCCGCCTGCCGTTTTGGGAGAGGCCGGGTCGCCGCTTGTCCGTGGCTTACAGGGGCTGCCCTCCCCTGACAGTGACCCCGCCCCTCCTACTAGGGCGTGTTCGGGCGCAGGGCCGGGCTCTGGGGCTGTGAGTGCAGGAGCAGGGTGCAGGTGTGCCCCGGCAGGAAGATTTGCCATTCCCCCGAGGGGGAAGAGGGTCCCGATTCCCCATGGGGGTAGAGTTGCCCTACCCCCAAGGGGGCTGAGGGTGCCCGAACCACCACCCCCCCGCTCACCCGCGCCCCCTGCCGGCGGCCTTGAGAACTGCACCCTTGCGCATGCGCAGACGGGAGGGCGGGGTCAGGCTGGGCCCGGGGGCGGAGCCTGGGCCTCATCAGCCCTGCTGGGCCAGGTGAGGCCGCTTCCACTTTGAGTGGTCCTGGCCTGCCCGGGGCTTTCTGCGCCGGCCTTTCCGCCTGCAGTGCTGGAAGAGGCCGCGGTCGCCCCTTGTCCGAGGCTTACAGGGGGTGCCCTCCCCTGAGAGAGACCCCGCCCCTCCGTCTAGGGCCTGTTCGTGCGAGGGGCCGTCCCCTCGGGGTGTGAGTGTTAGAGGAGGGTGCAGGTGTCCTCTAGGGGGAAGATTGACCATTCCCCCGAGGGGGATAGGGTCTCGATTCCCCATGGGCGTTTGGGTGCCCCTAAGCCCAAGGGGGCTGAGGGTCCCCGAACCACACCCCCGCTCTCCAGCCACCCTCCCGGCGGCCCGGGAACGGCACCTTTGCGCATGCGCAGTCGGTGGGCGGGGTTAGGCTCCAGCCGAGCGCGGAGCCTGGGCCTCATCAGCCCTGCTGGGCGGGGGAGGACGCTTCCCCTTTGAGTGTTGCCGGCTTGCCCGGGGCATATCCGCGCCGGCCTGTCCGCCTGCCGTTTTGGAAGAGGCCGGGTCGCCGCTTGTCCGTGGCTTACAGGGGCTGCCCTCCCCTGACAGTGACCCCGCCCCTCCTACTAGGGCGTGTTCGGGCGCAGGGCCGGGCTCTGGGGCTGTGAGTGCAGGAGCAGGGTGCAGGTGTGCCCCGGCAGGAAGATTTGCCATTCCCCCGAGGGGGAAGAGGGTCCCGATTCCCCATGGGGGTAGAGTTGCCCTACCCCCAAGGGGGCTGAGGGTGCCCGAACCACCACCCCCCCGCTCACCCGCGCCCCCTGCCGGCGGCCTTGAGAACTGCACCCTTGCGCATGCGCAGACGGGAGGGCGGGGTCAGGCTGGGCCCGGGGGCGGAGCCTGGGCCTCATCAGCCCTGCTGGGCCAGGTGAGGCCGCTTCCACTTTGAGTGGTCCTGGCCTGCCCGGGGCTTTCTGCGCCGGCCTTTCCGCCTGCAGTGCTGGAAGAGGCCGCGGTCGCCCCTTGTCCGAGGCTTACAGGGGGTGCCCTCCCCTGAGAGAGACCCCGCCCCTCCGTCTAGGGCCTGTTCGTGCGAGGGGCCGTCCCCTCGGGGTGTGAGTGTTAGAGGAGGGTGCAGGTGTCCTCTAGGGGGAAGATTGACCATTCCCCCGAGGGGGATAGGGTCTCGATTCCCCATGGGCGTTTGGGTGCCCCTAAGCCCAAGGGGGCTGAGGGTCCCCGAACCACACCCCCGCTCTCCAGCCACCCTCCCGGCGGCCCGGGAACGGCACCTTTGCGCATGCGCAGTCGGTGGGCGGGGTTAGGCTCCAGCCGAGCGCGGAGCCTGGGCCTCATCAGCCCTGCTGGGCGGGGGAGGACGCTTCCCCTTTGAGTGTTGCCGGCTTGCCCGGGGCATATCCGCGCCGGCCTGTCCGCCTGCCGTTTTGGGAGAGGCCGGGTCGCCGCTTGTCCGTGGCTTACAGGGGCTGCCCTCCCCTGACAGTGACCCCGCCCCTCCTACTAGGGCGTGTTCGGGCGCAGGGCCGGGCTCTGGGGCTGTGAGTGCAGGAGCAGGGTGCAGGTGTGCCCCGGCAGGAAGATTTGCCATTCCCCCGAGGGGGAAGAGGGTCCCGATTCCCCATGGGGGTAGAGTTGCCCTACCCCCAAGGGGGCTGAGGGTGCCCGAACCACCACCCCCCCGCTCACCCGCGCCCCCTGCCGGCGGCCTTGAGAACTGCACCCTTGCGCATGCGCAGACGGGAGGGCGGGGTCAGGCTGGGCCCGGGGGCGGAGCCTGGGCCTCATCAGCCCTGCTGGGCCAGGTGAGGCCGCTTCCACTTTGAGTGGTCCTGGCCTGCCCGGGGCTTTCTGCGCCGGCCTTTCCGCCTGCAGTGCTGGAAGAGGCCGCGGTCGCCCCTTGTCCGAGGCTTACAGGGGGTGCCCTCCCCTGAGAGAGACCCCGCCCCTCCGTCTAGGGCCTGTTCGTGCGAGGGGCCGTCCCCTCGGGGTGTGAGTGTTAGAGGAGGGTGCAGGTGTCCTCTAGGGGGAAGATTGACCATTCCCCCGAGGGGGATAGGGTCTCGATTCCCCATGGGCGTTTGGGTGCCCCTAAGCCCAAGGGGGCTGAGGGTCCCCGAACCACACCCCCGCTCTCCAGCCACCCTCCCGGCGGCCCGGGAACGGCACCTTTGCGCATGCGCAGTCGGTGGGCGGGGTTAGGCTCCAGCCGAGCGCGGAGCCTGGGCCTCATCAGCCCTGCTGGGCGGGGGAGGACGCTTCCCCTTTGAGTGTTGCCGGCTTGCCCGGGGCATATCCGCGCCGGCCTGTCCGCCTGCCGTTTTGGAAGAGGCCGGGTCGCCGCTTGTCCGTGGCTTACAGGGGCTGCCCTCCCCTGACAGTGACCCCGCCCCTCCTACTAGGGCGTGTTCGGGCGCAGGGCCGGGCTCTGGGGCTGTGAGTGCAGGAGCAGGGTGCAGGTGTGCCCCGGCAGGAAGATTTGCCATTCCCCCGAGGGGGAAGAGGGTCCCGATTCCCCATGGGGGTAGAGTTGCCCTACCCCCAAGGGGGCTGAGGGTGCCCGAACCACCACCCCCCCGCTCACCCGCGCCCCCTGCCGGCGGCCTTGAGAACTGCACCCTTGCGCATGCGCAGACGGGAGGGCGGGGTCAGGCTGGGCCCGGGGGCGGAGCCTGGGCCTCATCAGCCCTGCTGGGCCAGGTGAGGCCGCTTCCACTTTGAGTGGTCCTGGCCTGCCCGGGGCTTTCTGCGCCGGCCTTTCCGCCTGCAGTGCTGGAAGAGGCCGCGGTCGCCCCTTGTCCGAGGCTTACAGGGGGTGCCCTCCCCTGAGAGAGACCCCGCCCCTCCGTCTAGGGCCTGTTCGTGCGAGGGGCCGTCCCCTCGGGGTGTGAGTGTTAGAGGAGGGTGCAGGTGTCCTCTAGGGGGAAGATTGACCATTCCCCCGAGGGGGATAGGGTCTCGATTCCCCATGGGCGTTTGGGTGCCCCTAAGCCCAAGGGGGCTGAGGGTCCCCGAACCACACCCCCGCTCTCCAGCCACCCTCCCGGCGGCCCGGGAACGGCACCTTTGCGCATGCGCAGTCGGTGGGCGGGGTTAGGCTCCAGCCGAGCGCGGAGCCTGGGCCTCATCAGCCCTGCTGGGCGGGGGAGGACGCTTCCCCTTTGAGTGTTGCCGGCTTGCCCGGGGCATATCCGCGCCGGCCTGTCCGCCTGCCGTTTTGGAAGAGGCCGCGTCGCCGCTTGTCCGTGGCTTACAGGGGCTGCCCTCCCCTGACAGTGACCCCGCCCCTCCTACTAGGGCGTGTTCGGGCGCAGGGCCGGGCTCTGGGGCTGTGAGTGCAGGAGCAGGGTGCAGGTGTGCCCCGGCAGGAAGATTTGCCATTCCCCCGAGGGGGAAGAGGGTCCCGATTCCCCATGGGGGTAGAGTTGCCCTACCCCCAAGGGGGCTGAGGGTGCCCGAACCACCACCCCCCCGCTCACCCGCGCCCCCTGCCGGCGGCCTTGAGAACTGCACCCTTGCGCATGCGCAGACGGGAGGGCGGGGTCAGGCTGGGCCCGGGGGCGGAGCCTGGGCCTCATCAGCCCTGCTGGGCCAGGTGAGGCCGCTTCCACTTTGAGTGGTCCTGGCCTGCCCGGGGCTTTCTGCGCCGGCCTTTCCGCCTGCAGTGCTGGAAGAGGCCGCGGTCGCCCCTTGTCCGAGGCTTACAGGGGGTGCCCTCCCCTGAGAGAGACCCCGCCCCTCCGTCTAGGGCCTGTTCGTGCGAGGGGCCGTCCCCTCGGGGTGTGAGTGTTAGAGGAGGGTGCAGGTGTCCTCTAGGGGGAAGATTGACCATTCCCCCGAGGGGGATAGGGTCTCGATTCCCCATGGGCGTTTGGGTGCCCCTAAGCCCAAGGGGGCTGAGGGTCCCCGAACCACACCCCCGCTCTCCAGCCACCCTCCCGGCGGCCCGGGAACGGCACCTTTGCGCATGCGCAGTCGGTGGGCGGGGTTAGGCTCCAGCCGAGCGCGGAGCCTGGGCCTCATCAGCCCTGCTGGGCGGGGGAGGACGCTTCCCCTTTGAGTGTTGCCGGCTTGCCCGGGGCATATCCGCGCCGGCCTGTCCGCCTGCCGTTTTGGAAGAGGCCGGGTCGCCGCTTGTCCGTGGCTTACAGGGGCTGCCCTCCCCTGACAGTGACCCCGCCCCTCCTACTAGGGCGTGTTCGGGCGCAGGGCCGGGCTCTGGGGCTGTGAGTGCAGGAGCAGGGTGCAGGTGTGCCCCGGCAGGAAGATTTGCCATTCCCCCGAGGGGGAAGAGGGTCCCGATTCCCCATGGGGGTAGAGTTGCCCTACCCCCAAGCGGGCTGAGGGTGCCCGAACCACCACCCCCCCGCTCACCCGCGCCCCCTGCCGGCGGCCTTGAGAACTGCACCCTTGCGCATGCGCAGACGGGAGGGCGGGGTCAGGCTGGGCCCGGGGGCGGAGCCTGGGCCTCATCAGCCCTGCTGGGCCAGGTGAGGCCGCTTCCACTTTGAGTGGTCCTGGCCTGCCCGGGGCTTTCTGCGCCGGCCTTTCCGCCTGCAGTGCTGGAAGAGGCCGCGGTCGCCCCTTGTCCGAGGCTTACAGGGGGTGCCCTCCCCTGAGAGAGACCCCGCCCCTCCGTCTAGGGCCTGTTCGTGCGAGGGGCCGTCCCCTCGGGGTGTGAGTGTTAGAGGAGGGTGCAGGTGTCCTCTAGGGGGAAGATTGACCATTCCCCCGAGGGGGATAGGGTCTCGATTCCCCATGGGCGTTTGGGTGCCCCTAAGCCCAAGGGGGCTGAGGGTCCCCGAACCACACCCCCGCTCTCCAGCCACCCTCCCGGCGGCCCGGGAACGGCACCTTTGCGCATGCGCAGTCGGTGGGCGGGGTTAGGCTCCAGCCGAGCGCGGAGCCTGGGCCTCATCAGCCCTGCTGGGCGGGGGAGGACGCTTCCCCTTTGAGTGTTGCCGGCTTGCCCGGGGCATATCCGCGCCGGCCTGTCCGCCTGCCGTTTTGGAAGAGGCCGGGTCGCCGCTTGTCCGTGGCTTACAGGGGCTGCCCTCCCCTGACAGTGACCCCGCCCCTCCTACTAGGGCGTGTTCGGGCGCAGGGCCGGGCTCTGGGGCTGTGAGTGCAGGAGCAGGGTGCAGGTGTGCCCCGGCAGGAAGATTTGCCATTCCCCCGAGGGGGAAGAGGGTCCCGATTCCCCATGGGGGTAGAGTTGCCCTACCCCCAAGCGGGCTGAGGGTGCCCGAACCACCACCCCCCCGCTCACCCGCGCCCCCTGCCGGCGGCCTTGAGAACTGCACCCTTGCGCATGCGCAGACGGGAGGGCGGGGTCAGGCTGGGCCCGGGGGCGGAGCCTGGGCCTCATCAGCCCTGCTGGGCCAGGTGAGGCCGCTTCCACTTTGAGTGGTCCTGGCCTGCCCGGGGCTTTCTGCGCCGGCCTTTCCGCCTGCAGTGCTGGAAGAGGCCGCGGTCGCCCCTTGTCCGAGGCTTACAGGGGGTGCCCTCCCCTGAGAGAGACCCCGCCCCTCCGTCTAGGGCCTGTTCGTGCGAGGGGCCGTCCCCTCGGGGTGTGAGTGTTAGAGGAGGGTGCAGGTGTCCTCTAGGGGGAAGATTGACCATTCCCCCGAGGGGGATAGGGTCTCGATTCCCCATGGGCGTTTGGGTGCCCCTAAGCCCAAGGGGGCTGAGGGTCCCCGAACCACACCCCCGCTCTCCAGCCACCCTCCCGGCGGCCCGGGAACGGCACCTTTGCGCATGCGCAGTCGGTGGGCGGGGTTAGGCTCCAGCCGAGCGCGGAGCCTGGGCCTCATCAGCCCTGCTGGGCGGGGGAGGACGCTTCCCCTTTGAGTGTTGCCGGCTTGCCCGGGGCATATCCGCGCCGGCCTGTCCGCCTGCCGTTTTGGAAGAGGCCGGGTCGCCGCTTGTCCGTGGCTTACAGGGGCTGCCCTCCCCTGACAGTGACCCCGCCCCTCCTACTAGGGCGTGTTCGGGCGCAGGGCCGGGCTCTGGGGCTGTGAGTGCAGGAGCAGGGTGCAGGTGTGCCCCGGCAGGAAGATTTGCCATTCCCCCGAGGGGGAAGAGGGTCCCGATTCCCCATGGGGGTAGAGTTGCCCTACCCCCAAGCGGGCTGAGGGTGCCCGAACCACCACCCCCCCGCTCACCCGCGCCCCCTGCCGGCGGCCTTGAGAACTGCACCCTTGCGCATGCGCAGACGGGAGGGCGGGGTCAGGCTGGGCCCGGGGGCGGAGCCTGGGCCTCATCAGCCCTGCTGGGCCAGGTGAGGCCGCTTCCACTTTGAGTGGTCCTGGCCTGCCCGGGGCTTTCTGCGCCGGCCTTTCCGCCTGCAGTGCTGGAAGAGGCCGCGGTCGCCCCTTGTCCGAGGCTTACAGGGGGTGCCCTCCCCTGAGAGAGACCCCGCCCCTCCGTCTAGGGCCTGTTCGTGCGAGGGGCCGTCCCCTCGGGGTGTGAGTGTTAGAGGAGGGTGCAGGTGTCCTCTAGGGGGAAGATTGACCATTCCCCCGAGGGGGATAGGGTCTCGATTCCCCATGGGCGTTTGGGTGCCCCTAAGCCCAAGGGGGCTGAGGGTCCCCGAACCACACCCCCGCTCTCCAGCCACCCTCCCGGCGGCCCGGGAACGGCACCTTTGCGCATGCGCAGTCGGTGGGCGGGGTTAGGCTCCAGCCGAGCGCGGAGCCTGGGCCTCATCAGCCCTGCTGGGCGGGGGAGGACGCTTCCCCTTTGAGTGTTGCCGGCTTGCCCGGGGCATATCCGCGCCGGCCTGTCCGCCTGCCGTTTTGGAAGAGGCCGGGTCGCCGCTTGTCCGTGGCTTACAGGGGCTGCCCTCCCCTGACAGTGACCCCGCCCCTCCTACTAGGGCGTGTTCGGGCGCAGGGCCGGGCTCTGGGGCTGTGAGTGCAGGAGCAGGGTGCAGGTGTGCCCCGGCAGGAAGATTTGCCATTCCCCCGAGGGGGAAGAGGGTCCCGATTCCCCATGGGGGTAGAGTTGCCCTACCCCCAAGCGGGCTGAGGGTGCCCGAACCACCACCCCCCCGCTCACCCGCGCCCCCTGCCGGCGGCCTTGAGAACTGCACCCTTGCGCATGCGCAGACGGGAGGGCGGGGTCAGGCTGGGCCCGGGGGCGGAGCCTGGGCCTCATCAGCCCTGCTGGGCCAGGTGAGGCCGCTTCCACTTTGAGTGGTCCTGGCCTGCCCGGGGCTTTCTGCGCCGGCCTTTCCGCCTGCAGTGCTGGAAGAGGCCGCGGTCGCCCCTTGTCCGAGGCTTACAGGGGGTGCCCTCCCCTGAGAGAGACCCCGCCCCTCCGTCTAGGGCCTGTTCGTGCGAGGGGCCGTCCCCTCGGGGTGTGAGTGTTAGAGGAGGGTGCAGGTGTCCTCTAGGGGGAAGATTGACCATTCCCCCGAGGGGGATAGGGTCTCGATTCCCCATGGGCGTTTGGGTGCCCCTAAGCCCAAGGGGGCTGAGGGTCCCCGAACCACACCCCCGCTCTCCAGCCACCCTCCCGGCGGCCCGGGAACGGCACCTTTGCGCATGCGCAGTCGGTGGGCGGGGTTAGGCTCCAGCCGAGCGCGGAGCCTGGGCCTCATCAGCCCTGCTGGGCGGGGGAGGACGCTTCCCCTTTGAGTGTTGCCGGCTTGCCCGGGGCATATCCGCGCCGGCCTGTCCGCCTGCCGTTTTGGAAGAGGCCGCGTCGCCGCTTGTCCGTGGCTTACAGGGGCTGCCCTCCCCTGACAGTGACCCCGCCCCTCCTACTAGGGCGTGTTCGGGCGCAGGGCCGGGCTCTGGGGCTGTGAGTGCAGGAGCAGGGTGCAGGTGTGCCCCGGCAGGAAGATTTGCCATTCCCCCGAGGGGGAAGAGGGTCCCGATTCCCCATGGGGGTAGAGTTGCCCCACCCCCAAGGGGGCTGAGGGTGCCCGAACCACCACCCCCCCGCTCACCCGCGCCCCCTGCCGGCGGCCTTGAGAACTGCACCCTTGCGCATGCGCAGACGGGAGGGCGGGGTCAGGCTGGGCCCGGGGGCGGAGCCTGGGCCTCATCAGCCCTGCTGGGCCAGGTGAGGCCGCTTCCACTTTGAGTGGTCCTGGCCTGCCCGGGGCTTTCTGCGCCGGCCTTTCCGCCTGCAGTGCTGGAAGAGGCCGCGGTCGCCCCTTGTCCGAGGCTTACAGGGGGTGCCCTCCCCTGAGAGAGACCCCGCCCCTCCGTCTAGGGCCTGTTCGTGCGAGGGGCCGTCCCCTCGGGGTGTGAGTGTTAGAGGAGGGTGCAGGTGTCCTCTAGGGGGAAGATTGACCATTCCCCCGAGGGGGATAGGGTCTCGATTCCCCATGGGCGTTTGGGTGCCCCTAAGCCCAAGGGGGCTGAGGGTCCCCGAACCACACCCCCGCTCTCCAGCCACCCTCCCGGCGGCCCGGGAACGGCACCTTTGCGCATGCGCAGTCGGTGGGCGGGGTTAGGCTCCAGCCGAGCGCGGAGCCTGGGCCTCATCAGCCCTGCTGGGCGGGGGAGGACGCTTCCCCTTTGAGTGTTGCCGGCTTGCCCGGGGCATATCCGCGCCGGCCTGTCCGCCTGCCGTTTTGGAAGAGGCCGGGTCGCCGCTTGTCCGTGGCTTACAGGGGCTGCCCTCCCCTGACAGTGACCCCGCCCCTCCTACTAGGGCGTGTTCGGGCGCAGGGCCGGGCTCTGGGGCTGTGAGTGCAGGAGCAGGGTGCAGGTGTGCCCCGGCAGGAAGATTTGCCATTCCCCCGAGGGGGAAGAGGGTCCCGATTCCCCATGGGGGTAGAGTTGCCCTACCCCCAAGGGGGCTGAGGGTGCCCGAACCACCACCCCCCCGCTCACCCGCGCCCCCTGCCGGCGGCCTTGAGAACTGCACCCTTGCGCATGCGCAGACGGGAGGGCGGGGTCAGGCTGGGCCCGGGGGCGGAGCCTGGGCCTCATCAGCCCTGCTGGGCCAGGTGAGGCCGCTTCCACTTTGAGTGGTCCTGGCCTGCCCGGGGCTTTCTGCGCCGGCCTTTCCGCCTGCAGTGCTGGAAGAGGCCGCGGTCGCCCCTTGTCCGAGGCTTACAGGGGGTGCCCTCCCCTGAGAGAGACCCCGCCCCTCCGTCTAGGGCCTGTTCGTGCGAGGGGCCGTCCCCTCGGGGTGTGAGTGTTAGAGGAGGGTGCAGGTGTCCTCTAGGGGGAAGATTGACCATTCCCCCGAGGGGGATAGGGTCTCGATTCCCCATGGGCGTTTGGGTGCCCCTAAGCCCAAGGGGGCTGAGGGTCCCCGAACCACACCCCCGCTCTCCAGCCACCCTCCCGGCGGCCCGGGAACGGCACCTTTGCGCATGCGCAGTCGGTGGGCGGGGTTAGGCTCCAGCCGAGCGCGGAGCCTGGGCCTCATCAGCCCTGCTGGGCGGGGGAGGACGCTTCCCCTTTGAGTGTTGCCGGCTTGCCCGGGGCATATCCGCGCCGGCCTGTCCGCCTGCCGTTTTGGAAGAGGCCGGGTCGCCGCTTGTCCGTGGCTTACAGGGGCTGCCCTCCCCTGACAGTGACCCCGCCCCTCCTACTAGGGCGTGTTCGGGCGCAGGGCCGGGCTCTGGGGCTGTGAGTGCAGGAGCAGGGTGCAGGTGTGCCCCGGCAGGAAGATTTGCCATTCCCCCGAGGGGGAAGAGGGTCCCGATTCCCCATGGGGGTAGAGTTGCCCCACCCCCAAGGGGGCTGAGGGTGCCCGAACCACCACCCCCCCGCTCACCCGCGCCCCCTGCCGGCGGCCTTGAGAACTGCACCCTTGCGCATGCGCAGACGGGAGGGCGGGGTCAGGCTGGGCCCGGGGGCGGAGCCTGGGCCTCATCAGCCCTGCTGGGCCAGGTGAGGCCGCTTCCACTTTGAGTGGTCCTGGCCTGCCCGGGGCTTTCTGCGCCGGCCTTTCCGCCTGCAGTGCTGGAAGAGGCCGCGGTCGCCCCTTGTCCGAGGCTTACAGGGGGTGCCCTCCCCTGAGAGAGACCCCGCCCCTCCGTCTAGGGCCTGTTCGTGCGAGGGGCCGTCCCCTCGGGGTGTGAGTGTTAGAGGAGGGTGCAGGTGTCCTCTAGGGGGAAGATTGACCATTCCCCCGAGGGGGATAGGGTCTCGATTCCCCATGGGCGTTTGGGTGCCCCTAAGCCCAAGGGGGCTGAGGGTCCCCGAACCACACCCCCGCTCTCCAGCCACCCTCCCGGCGGCCCGGGAACGGCACCTTTGCGCATGCGCAGTCGGTGGGCGGGGTTAGGCTCCAGCCGAGCGCGGAGCCTGGGCCTCATCAGCCCTGCTGGGCGGGGGAGGACGCTTCCCCTTTGAGTGTTGCCGGCTTGCCCGGGGCATATCCGCGCCGGCCTGTCCGCCTGCCGTTTTGGAAGAGGCCGCGTCGCCGCTTGTCCGTGGCTTACAGGGGCTGCCCTCCCCTGACAGTGACCCCGCCCCTCCTACTAGGGCGTGTTCGGGCGCAGGGCCGGGCTCTGGGGCTGTGAGTGCAGGAGCAGGGTGCAGGTGTGCCCCGGCAGGAAGATTTGCCATTCCCCCGAGGGGGAAGAGGGTCCCGATTCCCCATGGGGGTAGAGTTGCCCTACCCCCAAGGGGGCTGAGGGTGCCCGAACCACCACCCCCCCGCTCACCCGCGCCCCCTGCCGGCGGCCTTGAGAACTGCACCCTTGCGCATGCGCAGACGGGAGGGCGGGGTCAGGCTGGGCCCGGGGGCGGAGCCTGGGCCTCATCAGCCCTGCTGGGCCAGGTGAGGCCGCTTCCACTTTGAGTGGTCCTGGCCTGCCCGGGGCTTTCTGCGCCGGCCTTTCCGCCTGCAGTGCTGGAAGAGGCCGCGGTCGCCCCTTGTCCGAGGCTTACAGGGGGTGCCCTCCCCTGAGAGAGACCCCGCCCCTCCGTCTAGGGCCTGTTCGTGCGAGGGGCCGTCCCCTCGGGGTGTGAGTGTTAGAGGAGGGTGCAGGTGTCCTCTAGGGGGAAGATTGACCATTCCCCCGAGGGGGATAGGGTCTCGATTCCCCATGGGCGTTTGGGTGCCCCTAAGCCCAAGGGGGCTGAGGGTCCCCGAACCACACCCCCGCTCTCCAGCCACCCTCCCGGCGGCCCGGGAACGGCACCTTTGCGCATGCGCAGTCGGTGGGCGGGGTTAGGCTCCAGCCGAGCGCGGAGCCTGGGCCTCATCAGCCCTGCTGGGCGGGGGAGGACGCTTCCCCTTTGAGTGTTGCCGGCTTGCCCGGGGCATATCCGCGCCGGCCTGTCCGCCTGCCGTTTTGGAAGAGGCCGGGTCGCCGCTTGTCCGTGGCTTACAGGGGCTGCCCTCCCCTGACAGTGACCCCGCCCCTCCTACTAGGGCGTGTTCGGGCGCAGGGCCGGGCTCTGGGGCTGTGAGTGCAGGAGCAGGGTGCAGGTGTGCCCCGGCAGGAAGATTTGCCATTCCCCCGAGGGGGAAGAGGGTCCCGATTCCCCATGGGGGTAGAGTTGCCCTACCCCCAAGGGGGCTGAGGGTGCCCGAACCACCACCCCCCCGCTCACCCGCGCCCCCTGCCGGCGGCCTTGAGAACTGCACCCTTGCGCATGCGCAGACGGGAGGGCGGGGTCAGGCTGGGCCCGGGGGCGGAGCCTGGGCCTCATCAGCCCTGCTGGGCCAGGTGAGGCCGCTTCCACTTTGAGTGGTCCTGGCCTGCCCGGGGCTTTCTGCGCCGGCCTTTCCGCCTGCAGTGCTGGAAGAGGCCGCGGTCGCCCCTTGTCCGAGGCTTACAGGGGGTGCCCTCCCCTGAGAGAGACCCCGCCCCTCCGTCTAGGGCCTGTTCGTGCGAGGGGCCGTCCCCTCGGGGTGTGAGTGTTAGAGGAGGGTGCAGGTGTCCTCTAGGGGGAAGATTGACCATTCCCCCGAGGGGGATAGGGTCTCGATTCCCCATGGGCGTTTGGGTGCCCCTAAGCCCAAGGGGGCTGAGGGTCCCCGAACCACACCCCCGCTCTCCAGCCACCCTCCCGGCGGCCCGGGAACGGCACCTTTGCGCATGCGCAGTCGGTGGGCGGGGTTAGGCTCCAGCCGAGCGCGGAGCCTGGGCCTCATCAGCCCTGCTGGGCGGGGGAGGACGCTTCCCCTTTGAGTGTTGCCGGCTTGCCCGGGGCATATCCGCGCCGGCCTGTCCGCCTGCCGTTTTGGAAGAGGCCGGGTCGCCGCTTGTCCGTGGCTTACAGGGGCTGCCCTCCCCTGACAGTGACCCCGCCCCTCCTACTAGGGCGTGTTCGGGCGCAGGGCCGGGCTCTGGGGCTGTGAGTGCAGGAGCAGGGTGCAGGTGTGCCCCGGCAGGAAGATTTGCCATTCCCCCGAGGGGGAAGAGGGTCCCGATTCCCCATGGGGGTAGAGTTGCCCTACCCCCAAGGGGGCTGAGGGTGCCCGAACCACCACCCCCCCGCTCACCCGCGCCCCCTGCCGGCGGCCTTGAGAACTGCACCCTTGCGCATGCGCAGACGGGAGGGCGGGGTCAGGCTGGGCCCGGGGGCGGAGCCTGGGCCTCATCAGCCCTGCTGGGCCAGGTGAGGCCGCTTCCACTTTGAGTGGTCCTGGCCTGCCCGGGGCTTTCTGCGCCGGCCTTTCCGCCTGCAGTGCTGGAAGAGGCCGCGGTCGCCCCTTGTCCGAGGCTTACAGGGGGTGCCCTCCCCTGAGAGAGACCCCGCCCCTCCGTCTAGGGCCTGTTCGTGCGAGGGGCCGTCCCCTCGGGGTGTGAGTGTTAGAGGAGGGTGCAGGTGTCCTCTAGGGGGAAGATTGACCATTCCCCCGAGGGGGATAGGGTCTCGATTCCCCATGGGCGTTTGGGTGCCCCTAAGCCCAAGGGGGCTGAGGGTCCCCGAACCACACCCCCGCTCTCCAGCCACCCTCCCGGCGGCCCGGGAACGGCACCTTTGCGCATGCGCAGTCGGTGGGCGGGGTTAGGCTCCAGCCGAGCGCGGAGCCTGGGCCTCATCAGCCCTGCTGGGCGGGGGAGGACGCTTCCCCTTTGAGTGTTGCCGGCTTGCCCGGGGCATATCCGCGCCGGCCTGTCCGCCTGCCGTTTTGGAAGAGGCCGCGTCGCCGCTTGTCCGTGGCTTACAGGGGCTGCCCTCCCCTGACAGTGACCCCGCCCCTCCTACTAGGGCGTGTTCGGGCGCAGGGCCGGGCTCTGGGGCTGTGAGTGCAGGAGCAGGGTGCAGGTGTGCCCCGGCAGGAAGATTTGCCATTCCCCCGAGGGGGAAGAGGGTCCCGATTCCCCATGGGGGTAGAGTTGCCCTACCCCCAAGGGGGCTGAGGGTGCCCGAACCACCACCCCCCCGCTCACCCGCGCCCCCTGCCGGCGGCCTTGAGAACTGCACCCTTGCGCATGCGCAGACGGGAGGGCGGGGTCAGGCTGGGCCCGGGGGCGGAGCCTGGGCCTCATCAGCCCTGCTGGGCCAGGTGAGGCCGCTTCCACTTTGAGTGGTCCTGGCCTGCCCGGGGCTTTCTGCGCCGGCCTTTCCGCCTGCAGTGCTGGAAGAGGCCGCGGTCGCCCCTTGTCCGAGGCTTACAGGGGGTGCCCTCCCCTGAGAGAGACCCCGCCCCTCCGTCTAGGGCCTGTTCGTGCGAGGGGCCGTCCCCTCGGGGTGTGAGTGTTAGAGGAGGGTGCAGGTGTCCTCTAGGGGGAAGATTGACCATTCCCCCGAGGGGGATAGGGTCTCGATTCCCCATGGGCGTTTGGGTGCCCCTAAGCCCAAGGGGGCTGAGGGTCCCCGAACCACACCCCCGCTCTCCAGCCACCCTCCCGGCGGCCCGGGAACGGCACCTTTGCGCATGCGCAGTCGGTGGGCGGGGTTAGGCTCCAGCCGAGCGCGGAGCCTGGGCCTCATCAGCCCTGCTGGGCGGGGGAGGACGCTTCCCCTTTGAGTGTTGCCGGCTTGCCCGGGGCATATCCGCGCCGGCCTGTCCGCCTGCCGTTTTGGAAGAGGCCGGGTCGCCGCTTGTCCGTGGCTTACAGGGGCTGCCCTCCCCTGACAGTGACCCCGCCCCTCCTACTAGGGCGTGTTCGGGCGCAGGGCCGGGCTCTGGGGCTGTGAGTGCAGGAGCAGGGTGCAGGTGTGCCCCGGCAGGAAGATTTGCCATTCCCCCGAGGGGGAAGAGGGTCCCGATTCCCCATGGGGGTAGAGTTGCCCTACCCCCAAGGGGGCTGAGGGTGCCCGAACCACCACCCCCCCGCTCACCCGCGCCCCCTGCCGGCGGCCTTGAGAACTGCACCCTTGCGCATGCGCAGACGGGAGGGCGGGGTCAGGCTGGGCCCGGGGGCGGAGCCTGGGCCTCATCAGCCCTGCTGGGCCAGGTGAGGCCGCTTCCACTTTGAGTGGTCCTGGCCTGCCCGGGGCTTTCTGCGCCGGCCTTTCCGCCTGCAGTGCTGGAAGAGGCCGCGGTCGCCCCTTGTCCGAGGCTTACAGGGGGTGCCCTCCCCTGAGAGAGACCCCGCCCCTCCGTCTAGGGCCTGTTCGTGCGAGGGGCCGTCCCCTCGGGGTGTGAGTGTTAGAGGAGGGTGCAGGTGTCCTCTAGGGGGAAGATTGACCATTCCCCCGAGGGGGATAGGGTCTCGATTCCCCATGGGCGTTTGGGTGCCCCTAAGCCCAAGGGGGCTGAGGGTCCCCGAACCACACCCCCGCTCTCCAGCCACCCTCCCGGCGGCCCGGGAACGGCACCTTTGCGCATGCGCAGTCGGTGGGCGGGGTTAGGCTCCAGCCGAGCGCGGAGCCTGGGCCTCATCAGCCCTGCTGGGCGGGGGAGGACGCTTCCCCTTTGAGTGTTGCCGGCTTGCCCGGGGCATATCCGCGCCGGCCTGTCCGCCTGCCGTTTTGGAAGAGGCCGGGTCGCCGCTTGTCCGTGGCTTACAGGGGCTGCCCTCCCCTGACAGTGACCCCGCCCCTCCTACTAGGGCGTGTTCGGGCGCAGGGCCGGGCTCTGGGGCTGTGAGTGCAGGAGCAGGGTGCAGGTGTGCCCCGGCAGGAAGATTTGCCATTCCCCCGAGGGGGAAGAGGGTCCCGATTCCCCATGGGGGTAGAGTTGCCCCACCCCCAAGGGGGCTGAGGGTGCCCGAACCACCACCCCCCCGCTCACCCGCGCCCCCTGCCGGCGGCCTTGAGAACTGCACCCTTGCGCATGCGCAGACGGGAGGGCGGGGTCAGGCTGGGCCCGGGGGCGGAGCCTGGGCCTCATCAGCCCTGCTGGGCCAGGTGAGGCCGCTTCCACTTTGAGTGGTCCTGGCCTGCCCGGGGCTTTCTGCGCCGGCCTTTCCGCCTGCAGTGCTGGAAGAGGCCGCGGTCGCCCCTTGTCCGAGGCTTACAGGGGGTGCCCTCCCCTGAGAGAGACCCCGCCCCTCCGTCTAGGGCCTGTTCGTGCGAGGGGCCGTCCCCTCGGGGTGTGAGTGTTAGAGGAGGGTGCAGGTGTCCTCTAGGGGGAAGATTGACCATTCCCCCGAGGGGGATAGGGTCTCGATTCCCCATGGGCGTTTGGGTGCCCCTAAGCCCAAGGGGGCTGAGGGTCCCCGAACCACACCCCCGCTCTCCAGCCACCCTCCCGGCGGCCCGGGAACGGCACCTTTGCGCATGCGCAGTCGGTGGGCGGGGTTAGGCTCCAGCCGAGCGCGGAGCCTGGGCCTCATCAGCCCTGCTGGGCGGGGGAGGACGCTTCCCCTTTGAGTGTTGCCGGCTTGCCCGGGGCATATCCGCGCCGGCCTGTCCGCCTGCCGTTTTGGAAGAGGCCGGGTCGCCGCTTGTCCGTGGCTTACAGGGGCTGCCCTCCCCTGACAGTGACCCCGCCCCTCCTACTAGGGCGTGTTCGGGCGCAGGGCCGGGCTCTGGGGCTGTGAGTGCAGGAGCAGGGTGCAGGTGTGCCCCGGCAGGAAGATTTGCCATTCCCCCGAGGGGGAAGAGGGTCCCGATTCCCCATGGGGGTAGAGTTGCCCCACCCCCAAGGGGGCTGAGGGTGCCCGAACCACCACCCCCCCGCTCACCCGCGCCCCCTGCCGGCGGCCTTGAGAACTGCACCCTTGCGCATGCGCAGACGGGAGGGCGGGGTCAGGCTGGGCCCGGGGGCGGAGCCTGGGCCTCATCAGCCCTGCTGGGCCAGGTGAGGCCGCTTCCACTTTGAGTGGTCCTGGCCTGCCCGGGGCTTTCTGCGCCGGCCTTTCCGCCTGCAGTGCTGGAAGAGGCCGCGGTCGCCCCTTGTCCGAGGCTTACAGGGGGTGCCCTCCCCTGAGAGAGACCCCGCCCCTCCGTCTAGGGCCTGTTCGTGCGAGGGGCCGTCCCCTCGGGGTGTGAGTGTTAGAGGAGGGTGCAGGTGTCCTCTAGGGGGAAGATTGACCATTCCCCCGAGGGGGATAGGGTCTCGATTCCCCATGGGCGTTTGGGTGCCCCTAAGCCCAAGGGGGCTGAGGGTCCCCGAACCACACCCCCGCTCTCCAGCCACCCTCCCGGCGGCCCGGGAACGGCACCTTTGCGCATGCGCAGTCGGTGGGCGGGGTTAGGCTCCAGCCGAGCGCGGAGCCTGGGCCTCATCAGCCCTGCTGGGCGGGGGAGGACGCTTCCCCTTTGAGTGTTGCCGGCTTGCCCGGGGCATATCCGCGCCGGCCTGTCCGCCTGCCGTTTTGGAAGAGGCCGGGTCGCCGCTTGTCCGTGGCTTACAGGGGCTGCCCTCCCCTGACAGTGACCCCGCCCCTCCTACTAGGGCGTGTTCGGGCGCAGGGCCGGGCTCTGGGGCTGTGAGTGCAGGAGCAGGGTGCAGGTGTGCCCCGGCAGGAAGATTTGCCATTCCCCCGAGGGGGAAGAGGGTCCCGATTCCCCATGGGGGTAGAGTTGCCCCACCCCCAAGGGGGCTGAGGGTGCCCGAACCACCACCCCCCCGCTCACCCGCGCCCCCTGCCGGCGGCCTTGAGAACTGCACCCTTGCGCATGCGCAGACGGGAGGGCGGGGTCAGGCTGGGCCCGGGGGCGGAGCCTGGGCCTCATCAGCCCTGCTGGGCCAGGTGAGGCCGCTTCCACTTTGAGTGGTCCTGGCCTGCCCGGGGCTTTCTGCGCCGGCCTTTCCGCCTGCAGTGCTGGAAGAGGCCGCGGTCGCCCCTTGTCCGAGGCTTACAGGGGGTGCCCTCCCCTGAGAGAGACCCCGCCCCTCCGTCTAGGGCCTGTTCGTGCGAGGGGCCGTCCCCTCGGGGTGTGAGTGTTAGAGGAGGGTGCAGGTGTCCTCTAGGGGGAAGATTGACCATTCCCCCGAGGGGGATAGGGTCTCGATTCCCCATGGGCGTTTGGGTGCCCCTAAGCCCAAGGGGGCTGAGGGTCCCCGAACCACACCCCCGCTCTCCAGCCACCCTCCCGGCGGCCCGGGAACGGCACCTTTGCGCATGCGCAGTCGGTGGGCGGGGTTAGGCTCCAGCCGAGCGCGGAGCCTGGGCCTCATCAGCCCTGCTGGGCGGGGGAGGACGCTTCCCCTTTGAGTGTTGCCGGCTTGCCCGGGGCATATCCGCGCCGGCCTGTCCGCCTGCCGTTTTGGAAGAGGCCGGGTCGCCGCTTGTCCGTGGCTTACAGGGGCTGCCCTCCCCTGACAGTGACCCCGCCCCTCCTACTAGGGCGTGTTCGGGCGCAGGGCCGGGCTCTGGGGCTGTGAGTGCAGGAGCAGGGTGCAGGTGTGCCCCGGCAGGAAGATTTGCCATTCCCCCGAGGGGGAAGAGGGTCCCGATTCCCCATGGGGGTAGAGTTGCCCCACCCCCAAGGGGGCTGAGGGTGCCCGAACCACCACCCCCCCGCTCACCCGCGCCCCCTGCCGGCGGCCTTGAGAACTGCACCCTTGCGCATGCGCAGACGGGAGGGCGGGGTCAGGCTGGGCCCGGGGGCGGAGCCTGGGCCTCATCAGCCCTGCTGGGCCAGGTGAGGCCGCTTCCACTTTGAGTGGTCCTGGCCTGCCCGGGGCTTTCTGCGCCGGCCTTTCCGCCTGCAGTGCTGGAAGAGGCCGCGGTCGCCCCTTGTCCGAGGCTTACAGGGGGTGCCCTCCCCTGAGAGAGACCCCGCCCCTCCGTCTAGGGCCTGTTCGTGCGAGGGGCCGTCCCCTCGGGGTGTGAGTGTTAGAGGAGGGTGCAGGTGTCCTCTAGGGGGAAGATTGACCATTCCCCCGAGGGGGATAGGGTCTCGATTCCCCATGGGCGTTTGGGTGCCCCTAAGCCCAAGGGGGCTGAGGGTCCCCGAACCACACCCCCGCTCTCCAGCCACCCTCCCGGCGGCCCGGGAACGGCACCTTTGCGCATGCGCAGTCGGTGGGCGGGGTTAGGCTCCAGCCGAGCGCGGAGCCTGGGCCTCATCAGCCCTGCTGGGCGGGGGAGGACGCTTCCCCTTTGAGTGTTGCCGGCTTGCCCGGGGCATATCCGCGCCGGCCTGTCCGCCTGCCGTTTTGGAAGAGGCCGGGTCGCCGCTTGTCCGTGGCTTACAGGGGCTGCCCTCCCCTGACAGTGACCCCGCCCCTCCTACTAGGGCGTGTTCGGGCGCAGGGCCGGGCTCTGGGGCTGTGAGTGCAGGAGCAGGGTGCAGGTGTGCCCCGGCAGGAAGATTTGCCATTCCCCCGAGGGGGAAGAGGGTCCCGATTCCCCATGGGGGTAGAGTTGCCCTACCCCCAAGGGGGCTGAGGGTGCCCGAACCACCACCCCCCCGCTCACCCGCGCCCCCTGCCGGCGGCCTTGAGAACTGCACCCTTGCGCATGCGCAGACGGGAGGGCGGGGTCAGGCTGGGCCCGGGGGCGGAGCCTGGGCCTCATCAGCCCTGCTGGGCCAGGTGAGGCCGCTTCCACTTTGAGTGGTCCTGGCCTGCCCGGGGCTTTCTGCGCCGGCCTTTCCGCCTGCAGTGCTGGAAGAGGCCGCGGTCGCCCCTTGTCCGAGGCTTACAGGGGGTGCCCTCCCCTGAGAGAGACCCCGCCCCTCCGTCTAGGGCCTGTTCGTGCGAGGGGCCGTCCCCTCGGGGTGTGAGTGTTAGAGGAGGGTGCAGGTGTCCTCTAGGGGGAAGATTGACCATTCCCCCGAGGGGGATAGGGTCTCGATTCCCCATGGGCGTTTGGGTGCCCCTAAGCCCAAGGGGGCTGAGGGTCCCCGAACCACACCCCCGCTCTCCAGCCACCCTCCCGGCGGCCCGGGAACGGCACCTTTGCGCATGCGCAGTCGGTGGGCGGGGTTAGGCTCCAGCCGAGCGCGGAGCCTGGGCCTCATCAGCCCTGCTGGGCGGGGGAGGACGCTTCCCCTTTGAGTGTTGCCGGCTTGCCCGGGGCATATCCGCGCCGGCCTGTCCGCCTGCCGTTTTGGAAGAGGCCGGGTCGCCGCTTGTCCGTGGCTTACAGGGGCTGCCCTCCCCTGACAGTGACCCCGCCCCTCCTACTAGGGCGTGTTCGGGCGCAGGGCCGGGCTCTGGGGCTGTGAGTGCAGGAGCAGGGTGCAGGTGTGCCCCGGCAGGAAGATTTGCCATTCCCCCGAGGGGGAAGAGGGTCCCGATTCCCCATGGGGGTAGAGTTGCCCTACCCCCAAGGGGGCTGAGGGTGCCCGAACCACCACCCCCCCGCTCACCCGCGCCCCCTGCCGGCGGCCTTGAGAACTGCACCCTTGCGCATGCGCAGACGGGAGGGCGGGGTCAGGCTGGGCCCGGGGGCGGAGCCTGGGCCTCATCAGCCCTGCTGGGCCAGGTGAGGCCGCTTCCACTTTGAGTGGTCCTGGCCTGCCCGGGGCTTTCTGCGCCGGCCTTTCCGCCTGCAGTGCTGGAAGAGGCCGCGGTCGCCCCTTGTCCGAGGCTTACAGGGGGTGCCCTCCCCTGAGAGAGACCCCGCCCCTCCGTCTAGGGCCTGTTCGTGCGAGGGGCCGTCCCCTCGGGGTGTGAGTGTTAGAGGAGGGTGCAGGTGTCCTCTAGGGGGAAGATTGACCATTCCCCCGAGGGGGATAGGGTCTCGATTCCCCATGGGCGTTTGGGTGCCCCTAAGCCCAAGGGGGCTGAGGGTCCCCGAACCACACCCCCGCTCTCCAGCCACCCTCCCGGCGGCCCGGGAACGGCACCTTTGCGCATGCGCAGTCGGTGGGCGGGGTTAGGCTCCAGCCGAGCGCGGAGCCTGGGCCTCATCAGCCCTGCTGGGCGGGGGAGGACGCTTCCCCTTTGAGTGTTGCCGGCTTGCCCGGGGCATATCCGCGCCGGCCTGTCCGCCTGCCGTTTTGGAAGAGGCCGGGTCGCCGCTTGTCCGTGGCTTACAGGGGCTGCCCTCCCCTGACAGTGACCCCGCCCCTCCTACTAGGGCGTGTTCGGGCGCAGGGCCGGGCTCTGGGGCTGTGAGTGCAGGAGCAGGGTGCAGGTGTGCCCCGGCAGGAAGATTTGCCATTCCCCCGAGGGGGAAGAGGGTCCCGATTCCCCATGGGGGTAGAGTTGCCCTACCCCCAAGGGGGCTGAGGGTGCCCGAACCACCACCCCCCCGCTCACCCGCGCCCCCTGCCGGCGGCCTTGAGAACTGCACCCTTGCGCATGCGCAGACGGGAGGGCGGGGTCAGGCTGGGCCCGGGGGCGGAGCCTGGGCCTCATCAGCCCTGCTGGGCCAGGTGAGGCCGCTTCCACTTTGAGTGGTCCTGGCCTGCCCGGGGCTTTCTGCGCCGGCCTTTCCGCCTGCAGTGCTGGAAGAGGCCGCGGTCGCCCCTTGTCCGAGGCTTACAGGGGGTGCCCTCCCCTGAGAGAGACCCCGCCCCTCCGTCTAGGGCCTGTTCGTGCGAGGGGCCGTCCCCTCGGGGTGTGAGTGTTAGAGGAGGGTGCAGGTGTCCTCTAGGGGGAAGATTGACCATTCCCCCGAGGGGGATAGGGTCTCGATTCCCCATGGGCGTTTGGGTGCCCCTAAGCCCAAGGGGGCTGAGGGTCCCCGAACCACACCCCCGCTCTCCAGCCACCCTCCCGGCGGCCCGGGAACGGCACCTTTGCGCATGCGCAGTCGGTGGGCGGGGTTAGGCTCCAGCCGAGCGCGGAGCCTGGGCCTCATCAGCCCTGCTGGGCGGGGGAGGACGCTTCCCCTTTGAGTGTTGCCGGCTTGCCCGGGGCATATCCGCGCCGGCCTGTCCGCCTGCCGTTTTGGAAGAGGCCGGGTCGCCGCTTGTCCGTGGCTTACAGGGGCTGCCCTCCCCTGACAGTGACCCCGCCCCTCCTACTAGGGCGTGTTCGGGCGCAGGGCCGGGCTCTGGGGCTGTGAGTGCAGGAGCAGGGTGCAGGTGTGCCCCGGCAGGAAGATTTGCCATTCCCCCGAGGGGGAAGAGGGTCCCGATTCCCCATGGGGGTAGAGTTGCCCTACCCCCAAGGGGGCTGAGGGTGCCCGAACCACCACCCCCCCGCTCACCCGCGCCCCCTGCCGGCGGCCTTGAGAACTGCACCCTTGCGCATGCGCAGACGGGAGGGCGGGGTCAGGCTGGGCCCGGGGGCGGAGCCTGGGCCTCATCAGCCCTGCTGGGCCAGGTGAGGCCGCTTCCACTTTGAGTGGTCCTGGCCTGCCCGGGGCTTTCTGCGCCGGCCTTTCCGCCTGCAGTGCTGGAAGAGGCCGCGGTCGCCCCTTGTCCGAGGCTTACAGGGGGTGCCCTCCCCTGAGAGAGACCCCGCCCCTCCGTCTAGGGCCTGTTCGTGCGAGGGGCCGTCCCCTCGGGGTGTGAGTGTTAGAGGAGGGTGCAGGTGTCCTCTAGGGGGAAGATTGACCATTCCCCCGAGGGGGATAGGGTCTCGATTCCCCATGGGCGTTTGGGTGCCCCTAAGCCCAAGGGGGCTGAGGGTCCCCGAACCACACCCCCGCTCTCCAGCCACCCTCCCGGCGGCCCGGGAACGGCACCTTTGCGCATGCGCAGTCGGTGGGCGGGGTTAGGCTCCAGCCGAGCGCGGAGCCTGGGCCTCATCAGCCCTGCTGGGCGGGGGAGGACGCTTCCCCTTTGAGTGTTGCCGGCTTGCCCGGGGCATATCCGCGCCGGCCTGTCCGCCTGCCGTTTTGGAAGAGGCCGGGTCGCCGCTTGTCCGTGGCTTACAGGGGCTGCCCTCCCCTGACAGTGACCCCGCCCCTCCTACTAGGGCGTGTTCGGGCGCAGGGCCGGGCTCTGGGGCTGTGAGTGCAGGAGCAGGGTGCAGGTGTGCCCCGGCAGGAAGATTTGCCATTCCCCCGAGGGGGAAGAGGGTCCCGATTCCCCATGGGGGTAGAGTTGCCCTACCCCCAAGGGGGCTGAGGGTGCCCGAACCACCACCCCCCCGCTCACCCGCGCCCCCTGCCGGCGGCCTTGAGAACTGCACCCTTGCGCATGCGCAGACGGGAGGGCGGGGTCAGGCTGGGCCCGGGGGCGGAGCCTGGGCCTCATCAGCCCTGCTGGGCCAGGTGAGGCCGCTTCCACTTTGAGTGGTCCTGGCCTGCCCGGGGCTTTCTGCGCCGGCCTTTCCGCCTGCAGTGCTGGAAGAGGCCGCGGTCGCCCCTTGTCCGAGGCTTACAGGGGGTGCCCTCCCCTGAGAGAGACCCCGCCCCTCCGTCTAGGGCCTGTTCGTGCGAGGGGCCGTCCCCTCGGGGTGTGAGTGTTAGAGGAGGGTGCAGGTGTCCTCTAGGGGGAAGATTGACCATTCCCCCGAGGGGGATAGGGTCTCGATTCCCCATGGGCGTTTGGGTGCCCCTAAGCCCAAGGGGGCTGAGGGTCCCCGAACCACACCCCCGCTCTCCAGCCACCCTCCCGGCGGCCCGGGAACGGCACCTTTGCGCATGCGCAGTCGGTGGGCGGGGTTAGGCTCCAGCCGAGCGCGGAGCCTGGGCCTCATCAGCCCTGCTGGGCGGGGGAGGACGCTTCCCCTTTGAGTGTTGCCGGCTTGCCCGGGGCATATCCGCGCCGGCCTGTCCGCCTGCCGTTTTGGAAGAGGCCGGGTCGCCGCTTGTCCGTGGCTTACAGGGGCTGCCCTCCCCTGACAGTGACCCCGCCCCTCCTACTAGGGCGTGTTCGGGCGCAGGGCCGGGCTCTGGGGCTGTGAGTGCAGGAGCAGGGTGCAGGTGTGCCCCGGCAGGAAGATTTGCCATTCCCCCGAGGGGGAAGAGGGTCCCGATTCCCCATGGGGGTAGAGTTGCCCTACCCCCAAGGGGGCTGAGGGTGCCCGAACCACCACCCCCCCGCTCACCCGCGCCCCCTGCCGGCGGCCTTGAGAACTGCACCCTTGCGCATGCGCAGACGGGAGGGCGGGGTCAGGCTGGGCCCGGGGGCGGAGCCTGGGCCTCATCAGCCCTGCTGGGCCAGGTGAGGCCGCTTCCACTTTGAGTGGTCCTGGCCTGCCCGGGGCTTTCTGCGCCGGCCTTTCCGCCTGCAGTGCTGGAAGAGGCCGCGGTCGCCCCTTGTCCGAGGCTTACAGGGGGTGCCCTCCCCTGAGAGAGACCCCGCCCCTCCGTCTAGGGCCTGTTCGTGCGAGGGGCCGTCCCCTCGGGGTGTGAGTGTTAGAGGAGGGTGCAGGTGTCCTCTAGGGGGAAGATTGACCATTCCCCCGAGGGGGATAGGGTCTCGATTCCCCATGGGCGTTTGGGTGCCCCTAAGCCCAAGGGGGCTGAGGGTCCCCGAACCACACCCCCGCTCTCCAGCCACCCTCCCGGCGGCCCGGGAACGGCACCTTTGCGCATGCGCAGTCGGTGGGCGGGGTTAGGCTCCAGCCGAGCGCGGAGCCTGGGCCTCATCAGCCCTGCTGGGCGGGGGAGGACGCTTCCCCTTTGAGTGTTGCCGGCTTGCCCGGGGCATATCCGCGCCGGCCTGTCCGCCTGCCGTTTTGGAAGAGGCCGGGTCGCCGCTTGTCCGTGGCTTACAGGGGCTGCCCTCCCCTGACAGTGACCCCGCCCCTCCTACTAGGGCGTGTTCGGGCGCAGGGCCGGGCTCTGGGGCTGTGAGTGCAGGAGCAGGGTGCAGGTGTGCCCCGGCAGGAAGATTTGCCATTCCCCCGAGGGGGAAGAGGGTCCCGATTCCCCATGGGGGTAGAGTTGCCCTACCCCCAAGGGGGCTGAGGGTGCCCGAACCACCACCCCCCCGCTCACCCGCGCCCCCTGCCGGCGGCCTTGAGAACTGCACCCTTGCGCATGCGCAGACGGGAGGGCGGGGTCAGGCTGGGCCCGGGGGCGGAGCCTGGGCCTCATCAGCCCTGCTGGGCCAGGTGAGGCCGCTTCCACTTTGAGTGGTCCTGGCCTGCCCGGGGCTTTCTGCGCCGGCCTTTCCGCCTGCAGTGCTGGAAGAGGCCGCGGTCGCCCCTTGTCCGAGGCTTACAGGGGGTGCCCTCCCCTGAGAGAGACCCCGCCCCTCCGTCTAGGGCCTGTTCGTGCGAGGGGCCGTCCCCTCGGGGTGTGAGTGTTAGAGGAGGGTGCAGGTGTCCTCTAGGGGGAAGATTGACCATTCCCCCGAGGGGGATAGGGTCTCGATTCCCCATGGGCGTTTGGGTGCCCCTAAGCCCAAGGGGGCTGAGGGTCCCCGAACCACACCCCCGCTCTCCAGCCACCCTCCCGGCGGCCCGGGAACGGCACCTTTGCGCATGCGCAGTCGGTGGGCGGGGTTAGGCTCCAGCCGAGCGCGGAGCCTGGGCCTCATCAGCCCTGCTGGGCGGGGGAGGACGCTTCCCCTTTGAGTGTTGCCGGCTTGCCCGGGGCATATCCGCGCCGGCCTGTCCGCCTGCCGTTTTGGAAGAGGCCGGGTCGCCGCTTGTCCGTGGCTTACAGGGGCTGCCCTCCCCTGACAGTGACCCCGCCCCTCCTACTAGGGCGTGTTCGGGCGCAGGGCCGGGCTCTGGGGCTGTGAGTGCAGGAGCAGGGTGCAGGTGTGCCCCGGCAGGAAGATTTGCCATTCCCCCGAGGGGGAAGAGGGTCCCGATTCCCCATGGGGGTAGAGTTGCCCTACCCCCAAGGGGGCTGAGGGTGCCCGAACCACCACCCCCCCGCTCACCCGCGCCCCCTGCCGGCGGCCTTGAGAACTGCACCCTTGCGCATGCGCAGACGGGAGGGCGGGGTCAGGCTGGGCCCGGGGGCGGAGCCTGGGCCTCATCAGCCCTGCTGGGCCAGGTGAGGCCGCTTCCACTTTGAGTGGTCCTGGCCTGCCCGGGGCTTTCTGCGCCGGCCTTTCCGCCTGCAGTGCTGGAAGAGGCCGCGGTCGCCCCTTGTCCGAGGCTTACAGGGGGTGCCCTCCCCTGAGAGAGACCCCGCCCCTCCGTCTAGGGCCTGTTCGTGCGAGGGGCCGTCCCCTCGGGGTGTGAGTGTTAGAGGAGGGTGCAGGTGTCCTCTAGGGGGAAGATTGACCATTCCCCCGAGGGGGATAGGGTCTCGATTCCCCATGGGCGTTTGGGTGCCCCTAAGCCCAAGGGGGCTGAGGGTCCCCGAACCACACCCCCGCTCTCCAGCCACCCTCCCGGCGGCCCGGGAACGGCACCTTTGCGCATGCGCAGTCGGTGGGCGGGGTTAGGCTCCAGCCGAGCGCGGAGCCTGGGCCTCATCAGCCCTGCTGGGCGGGGGAGGACGCTTCCCCTTTGAGTGTTGCCGGCTTGCCCGGGGCATATCCGCGCCGGCCTGTCCGCCTGCCGTTTTGGAAGAGGCCGGGTCGCCGCTTGTCCGTGGCTTACAGGGGCTGCCCTCCCCTGACAGTGACCCCGCCCCTCCTACTAGGGCGTGTTCGGGCGCAGGGCCGGGCTCTGGGGCTGTGAGTGCAGGAGCAGGGTGCAGGTGTGCCCCGGCAGGAAGATTTGCCATTCCCCCGAGGGGGAAGAGGGTCCCGATTCCCCATGGGGGTAGAGTTGCCCCACCCCCAAGGGGGCTGAGGGTGCCCGAACCACCACCCCCCCGCTCACCCGCGCCCCCTGCCGGCGGCCTTGAGAACTGCACCCTTGCGCATGCGCAGACGGGAGGGCGGGGTCAGGCTGGGCCCGGGGGCGGAGCCTGGGCCTCATCAGCCCTGCTGGGCCAGGTGAGGCCGCTTCCACTTTGAGTGGTCCTGGCCTGCCCGGGGCTTTCTGCGCCGGCCTTTCCGCCTGCAGTGCTGGAAGAGGCCGCGGTCGCCCCTTGTCCGAGGCTTACAGGGGGTGCCCTCCCCTGAGAGAGACCCCGCCCCTCCGTCTAGGGCCTGTTCGTGCGAGGGGCCGTCCCCTCGGGGTGTGAGTGTTAGAGGAGGGTGCAGGTGTCCTCTAGGGGGAAGATTGACCATTCCCCCGAGGGGGATAGGGTCTCGATTCCCCATGGGCGTTTGGGTGCCCCTAAGCCCAAGGGGGCTGAGGGTCCCCGAACCACACCCCCGCTCTCCAGCCACCCTCCCGGCGGCCCGGGAACGGCACCTTTGCGCATGCGCAGTCGGTGGGCGGGGTTAGGCTCCAGCCGAGCGCGGAGCCTGGGCCTCATCAGCCCTGCTGGGCGGGGGAGGACGCTTCCCCTTTGAGTGTTGCCGGCTTGCCCGGGGCATATCCGCGCCGGCCTGTCCGCCTGCCGTTTTGGAAGAGGCCGGGTCGCCGCTTGTCCGTGGCTTACAGGGGCTGCCCTCCCCTGACAGTGACCCCGCCCCTCCTACTAGGGCGTGTTCGGGCGCAGGGCCGGGCTCTGGGGCTGTGAGTGCAGGAGCAGGGTGCAGGTGTGCCCCGGCAGGAAGATTTGCCATTCCCCCGAGGGGGAAGAGGGTCCCGATTCCCCATGGGGGTAGAGTTGCCCTACCCCCAAGCGGGCTGAGGGTGCCCGAACCACCACCCCCCCGCTCACCCGCGCCCCCTGCCGGCGGCCTTGAGAACTGCACCCTTGCGCATGCGCAGACGGGAGGGCGGGGTCAGGCTGGGCCCGGGGGCGGAGCCTGGGCCTCATCAGCCCTGCTGGGCCAGGTGAGGCCGCTTCCACTTTGAGTGGTCCTGGCCTGCCCGGGGCTTTCTGCGCCGGCCTTTCCGCCTGCAGTGCTGGAAGAGGCCGCGGTCGCCCCTTGTCCGAGGCTTACAGGGGGTGCCCTCCCCTGAGAGAGACCCCGCCCCTCCGTCTAGGGCCTGTTCGTGCGAGGGGCCGTCCCCTCGGGGTGTGAGTGTTAGAGGAGGGTGCAGGTGTCCTCTAGGGGGAAGATTGACCATTCCCCCGAGGGGGATAGGGTCTCGATTCCCCATGGGCGTTTGGGTGCCCCTAAGCCCAAGGGGGCTGAGGGTCCCCGAACCACACCCCCGCTCTCCAGCCACCCTCCCGGCGGCCCGGGAACGGCACCTTTGCGCATGCGCAGTCGGTGGGCGGGGTTAGGCTCCAGCCGAGCGCGGAGCCTGGGCCTCATCAGCCCTGCTGGGCGGGGGAGGACGCTTCCCCTTTGAGTGTTGCCGGCTTGCCCGGGGCATATCCGCGCCGGCCTGTCCGCCTGCCGTTTTGGAAGAGGCCGGGTCGCCGCTTGTCCGTGGCTTACAGGGGCTGCCCTCCCCTGACAGTGACCCCGCCCCTCCTACTAGGGCGTGTTCGGGCGCAGGGCCGGGCTCTGGGGCTGTGAGTGCAGGAGCAGGGTGCAGGTGTGCCCCGGCAGGAAGATTTGCCATTCCCCCGAGGGGGAAGAGGGTCCCGATTCCCCATGGGGGTAGAGTTGCCCTACCCCCAAGGGGGCTGAGGGTGCCCGAACCACCACCCCCCCGCTCACCCGCGCCCCCTGCCGGCGGCCTTGAGAACTGCACCCTTGCGCATGCGCAGACGGGAGGGCGGGGTCAGGCTGGGCCCGGGGGCGGAGCCTGGGCCTCATCAGCCCTGCTGGGCCAGGTGAGGCCGCTTCCACTTTGAGTGGTCCTGGCCTGCCCGGGGCTTTCTGCGCCGGCCTTTCCGCCTGCAGTGCTGGAAGAGGCCGCGGTCGCCCCTTGTCCGAGGCTTACAGGGGGTGCCCTCCCCTGAGAGAGACCCCGCCCCTCCGTCTAGGGCCTGTTCGTGCGAGGGGCCGTCCCCTCGGGGTGTGAGTGTTAGAGGAGGGTGCAGGTGTCCTCTAGGGGGAAGATTGACCATTCCCCCGAGGGGGATAGGGTCTCGATTCCCCATGGGCGTTTGGGTGCCCCTAAGCCCAAGGGGGCTGAGGGTCCCCGAACCACACCCCCGCTCTCCAGCCACCCTCCCGGCGGCCCGGGAACGGCACCTTTGCGCATGCGCAGTCGGTGGGCGGGGTTAGGCTCCAGCCGAGCGCGGAGCCTGGGCCTCATCAGCCCTGCTGGGCGGGGGAGGACGCTTCCCCTTTGAGTGTTGCCGGCTTGCCCGGGGCATATCCGCGCCGGCCTGTCCGCCTGCCGTTTTGGAAGAGGCCGGGTCGCCGCTTGTCCGTGGCTTACAGGGGCTGCCCTCCCCTGACAGTGACCCCGCCCCTCCTACTAGGGCGTGTTCGGGCGCAGGGCCGGGCTCTGGGGCTGTGAGTGCAGGAGCAGGGTGCAGGTGTGCCCCGGCAGGAAGATTTGCCATTCCCCCGAGGGGGAAGAGGGTCCCGATTCCCCATGGGGGTAGAGTTGCCCTACCCCCAAGCGGGCTGAGGGTGCCCGAACCACCACCCCCCCGCTCACCCGCGCCCCCTGCCGGCGGCCTTGAGAACTGCACCCTTGCGCATGCGCAGACGGGAGGGCGGGGTCAGGCTGGGCCCGGGGGCGGAGCCTGGGCCTCATCAGCCCTGCTGGGCCAGGTGAGGCCGCTTCCACTTTGAGTGGTCCTGGCCTGCCCGGGGCTTTCTGCGCCGGCCTTTCCGCCTGCAGTGCTGGAAGAGGCCGCGGTCGCCCCTTGTCCGAGGCTTACAGGGGGTGCCCTCCCCTGAGAGAGACCCCGCCCCTCCGTCTAGGGCCTGTTCGTGCGAGGGGCCGTCCCCTCGGGGTGTGAGTGTTAGAGGAGGGTGCAGGTGTCCTCTAGGGGGAAGATTGACCATTCCCCCGAGGGGGATAGGGTCTCGATTCCCCATGGGCGTTTGGGTGCCCCTAAGCCCAAGGGGGCTGAGGGTCCCCGAACCACACCCCCGCTCTCCAGCCACCCTCCCGGCGGCCCGGGAACGGCACCTTTGCGCATGCGCAGTCGGTGGGCGGGGTTAGGCTCCAGCCGAGCGCGGAGCCTGGGCCTCATCAGCCCTGCTGGGCGGGGGAGGACGCTTCCCCTTTGAGTGTTGCCGGCTTGCCCGGGGCATATCCGCGCCGGCCTGTCCGCCTGCCGTTTTGGAAGAGGCCGGGTCGCCGCTTGTCCGTGGCTTACAGGGGCTGCCCTCCCCTGACAGTGACCCCGCCCCTCCTACTAGGGCGTGTTCGGGCGCAGGGCCGGGCTCTGGGGCTGTGAGTGCAGGAGCAGGGTGCAGGTGTGCCCCGGCAGGAAGATTTGCCATTCCCCCGAGGGGGAAGAGGGTCCCGATTCCCCATGGGGGTAGAGTTGCCCCACCCCCAAGGGGGCTGAGGGTGCCCGAACCACCACCCCCCCGCTCACCCGCGCCCCCTGCCGGCGGCCTTGAGAACTGCACCCTTGCGCATGCGCAGACGGGAGGGCGGGGTCAGGCTGGGCCCGGGGGCGGAGCCTGGGCCTCATCAGCCCTGCTGGGCCAGGTGAGGCCGCTTCCACTTTGAGTGGTCCTGGCCTGCCCGGGGCTTTCTGCGCCGGCCTTTCCGCCTGCAGTGCTGGAAGAGGCCGCGGTCGCCCCTTGTCCGAGGCTTACAGGGGGTGCCCTCCCCTGAGAGAGACCCCGCCCCTCCGTCTAGGGCCTGTTCGTGCGAGGGGCCGTCCCCTCGGGGTGTGAGTGTTAGAGGAGGGTGCAGGTGTCCTCTAGGGGGAAGATTGACCATTCCCCCGAGGGGGATAGGGTCTCGATTCCCCATGGGCGTTTGGGTGCCCCTAAGCCCAAGGGGGCTGAGGGTCCCCGAACCACACCCCCGCTCTCCAGCCACCCTCCCGGCGGCCCGGGAACGGCACCTTTGCGCATGCGCAGTCGGTGGGCGGGGTTAGGCTCCAGCCGAGCGCGGAGCCTGGGCCTCATCAGCCCTGCTGGGCGGGGGAGGACGCTTCCCCTTTGAGTGTTGCCGGCTTGCCCGGGGCATATCCGCGCCGGCCTGTCCGCCTGCCGTTTTGGAAGAGGCCGCGTCGCCGCTTGTCCGTGGCTTACAGGGGCTGCCCTCCCCTGACAGTGACCCCGCCCCTCCTACTAGGGCGTGTTCGGGCGCAGGGCCGGGCTCTGGGGCTGTGAGTGCAGGAGCAGGGTGCAGGTGTGCCCCGGCAGGAAGATTTGCCATTCCCCCGAGGGGGAAGAGGGTCCCGATTCCCCATGGGGGTAGAGTTGCCCTACCCCCAAGGGGGCTGAGGGTGCCCGAACCACCACCCCCCCGCTCACCCGCGCCCCCTGCCGGCGGCCTTGAGAACTGCACCCTTGCGCATGCGCAGACGGGAGGGCGGGGTCAGGCTGGGCCCGGGGGCGGAGCCTGGGCCTCATCAGCCCTGCTGGGCCAGGTGAGGCCGCTTCCACTTTGAGTGGTCCTGGCCTGCCCGGGGCTTTCTGCGCCGGCCTTTCCGCCTGCAGTGCTGGAAGAGGCCGCGGTCGCCCCTTGTCCGAGGCTTACAGGGGGTGCCCTCCCCTGAGAGAGACCCCGCCCCTCCGTCTAGGGCCTGTTCGTGCGAGGGGCCGTCCCCTCGGGGTGTGAGTGTTAGAGGAGGGTGCAGGTGTCCTCTAGGGGGAAGATTGACCATTCCCCCGAGGGGGATAGGGTCTCGATTCCCCATGGGCGTTTGGGTGCCCCTAAGCCCAAGGGGGCTGAGGGTCCCCGAACCACACCCCCGCTCTCCAGCCACCCTCCCGGCGGCCCGGGAACGGCACCTTTGCGCATGCGCAGTCGGTGGGCGGGGTTAGGCTCCAGCCGAGCGCGGAGCCTGGGCCTCATCAGCCCTGCTGGGCGGGGGAGGACGCTTCCCCTTTGAGTGTTGCCGGCTTGCCCGGGGCATATCCGCGCCGGCCTGTCCGCCTGCCGTTTTGGAAGAGGCCGGGTCGCCGCTTGTCCGTGGCTTACAGGGGCTGCCCTCCCCTGACAGTGACCCCGCCCCTCCTACTAGGGCGTGTTCGGGCGCAGGGCCGGGCTCTGGGGCTGTGAGTGCAGGAGCAGGGTGCAGGTGTGCCCCGGCAGGAAGATTTGCCATTCCCCCGAGGGGGAAGAGGGTCCCGATTCCCCATGGGGGTAGAGTTGCCCTACCCCCAAGGGGGCTGAGGGTGCCCGAACCACCACCCCCCCGCTCACCCGCGCCCCCTGCCGGCGGCCTTGAGAACTGCACCCTTGCGCATGCGCAGACGGGAGGGCGGGGTCAGGCTGGGCCCGGGGGCGGAGCCTGGGCCTCATCAGCCCTGCTGGGCCAGGTGAGGCCGCTTCCACTTTGAGTGGTCCTGGCCTGCCCGGGGCTTTCTGCGCCGGCCTTTCCGCCTGCAGTGCTGGAAGAGGCCGCGGTCGCCCCTTGTCCGAGGCTTACAGGGGGTGCCCTCCCCTGAGAGAGACCCCGCCCCTCCGTCTAGGGCCTGTTCGTGCGAGGGGCCGTCCCCTCGGGGTGTGAGTGTTAGAGGAGGGTGCAGGTGTCCTCTAGGGGGAAGATTGACCATTCCCCCGAGGGGGATAGGGTCTCGATTCCCCATGGGCGTTTGGGTGCCCCTAAGCCCAAGGGGGCTGAGGGTCCCCGAACCACACCCCCGCTCTCCAGCCACCCTCCCGGCGGCCCGGGAACGGCACCTTTGCGCATGCGCAGTCGGTGGGCGGGGTTAGGCTCCAGCCGAGCGCGGAGCCTGGGCCTCATCAGCCCTGCTGGGCGGGGGAGGACGCTTCCCCTTTGAGTGTTGCCGGCTTGCCCGGGGCATATCCGCGCCGGCCTGTCCGCCTGCCGTTTTGGAAGAGGCCGGGTCGCCGCTTGTCCGTGGCTTACAGGGGCTGCCCTCCCCTGACAGTGACCCCGCCCCTCCTACTAGGGCGTGTTCGGGCGCAGGGCCGGGCTCTGGGGCTGTGAGTGCAGGAGCAGGGTGCAGGTGTGCCCCGGCAGGAAGATTTGCCATTCCCCCGAGGGGGAAGAGGGTCCCGATTCCCCATGGGGGTAGAGTTGCCCTACCCCCAAGCGGGCTGAGGGTGCCCGAACCACCACCCCCCCGCTCACCCGCGCCCCCTGCCGGCGGCCTTGAGAACTGCACCCTTGCGCATGCGCAGACGGGAGGGCGGGGTCAGGCTGGGCCCGGGGGCGGAGCCTGGGCCTCATCAGCCCTGCTGGGCCAGGTGAGGCCGCTTCCACTTTGAGTGGTCCTGGCCTGCCCGGGGCTTTCTGCGCCGGCCTTTCCGCCTGCAGTGCTGGAAGAGGCCGCGGTCGCCCCTTGTCCGAGGCTTACAGGGGGTGCCCTCCCCTGAGAGAGACCCCGCCCCTCCGTCTAGGGCCTGTTCGTGCGAGGGGCCGTCCCCTCGGGGTGTGAGTGTTAGAGGAGGGTGCAGGTGTCCTCTAGGGGGAAGATTGACCATTCCCCCGAGGGGGATAGGGTCTCGATTCCCCATGGGCGTTTGGGTGCCCCTAAGCCCAAGGGGGCTGAGGGTCCCCGAACCACACCCCCGCTCTCCAGCCACCCTCCCGGCGGCCCGGGAACGGCACCTTTGCGCATGCGCAGTCGGTGGGCGGGGTTAGGCTCCAGCCGAGCGCGGAGCCTGGGCCTCATCAGCCCTGCTGGGCGGGGGAGGACGCTTCCCCTTTGAGTGTTGCCGGCTTGCCCGGGGCATATCCGCGCCGGCCTGTCCGCCTGCCGTTTTGGAAGAGGCCGGGTCGCCGCTTGTCCGTGGCTTACAGGGGCTGCCCTCCCCTGACAGTGACCCCGCCCCTCCTACTAGGGCGTGTTCGGGCGCAGGGCCGGGCTCTGGGGCTGTGAGTGCAGGAGCAGGGTGCAGGTGTGCCCCGGCAGGAAGATTTGCCATTCCCCCGAGGGGGAAGAGGGTCCCGATTCCCCATGGGGGTAGAGTTGCCCCACCCCCAAGGGGGCTGAGGGTGCCCGAACCACCACCCCCCCGCTCACCCGCGCCCCCTGCCGGCGGCCTTGAGAACTGCACCCTTGCGCATGCGCAGACGGGAGGGCGGGGTCAGGCTGGGCCCGGGGGCGGAGCCTGGGCCTCATCAGCCCTGCTGGGCCAGGTGAGGCCGCTTCCACTTTGAGTGGTCCTGGCCTGCCCGGGGCTTTCTGCGCCGGCCTTTCCGCCTGCAGTGCTGGAAGAGGCCGCGGTCGCCCCTTGTCCGAGGCTTACAGGGGG
Organism: Talpa europaea; assembly: GCF_964194135.1. Lineage (NCBI taxonomy): Eukaryota > Metazoa > Chordata > Mammalia > Eulipotyphla > Talpidae > Talpa > Talpa europaea. Next base: position 144,079 of record NW_028168006.1, read on the forward strand.
TGCCCTCCCCTGAGAGAGACCCCGCCCCTCCGTCTAGGGCCTGTTCGTGCGAGGGGCCGTCCCCTCGGGGTGTGAGTGTTAGAGGAGGGTGCAGGTGTCCTCTAGGGGGAAGATTGACCATTCCCCCGAGGGGGATAGGGTCTCGATTCCCCATGGGCGTTTGGGTGCCCCTAAGCCCAAGGGGGCTGAGGGTCCCCGAACCACACCCCCGCTCTCCAGCCACCCTCCCGGCGGCCCGGGAACGGCACCTTTGCGCATGCGCAGTCGGTGGGCGGGGTTAGGCTCCAGCCGAGCGCGGAGCCTGGGCCTCATCAGCCCTGCTGGGCGGGGGAGGACGCTTCCCCTTTGAGTGTTGCCGGCTTGCCCGGGGCATATCCGCGCCGGCCTGTCCGCCTGCCGTTTTGGAAGAGGCCGGGTCGCCGCTTGTCCGTGGCTTACAGGGGCTGCCCTCCCCTGACAGTGACCCCGCCCCTCCTACTAGGGCGTGTTCGGGCGCAGGGCCGGGCTCTGGGGCTGTGAGTGCAGGAGCAGGGTGCAGGTGTGCCCCGGCAGGAAGATTTGCCATTCCCCCGAGGGGGAAGAGGGTCCCGATTCCCCATGGGGGTAGAGTTGCCCCACCCCCAAGGGGGCTGAGGGTGCCCGAACCACCACCCCCCCGCTCACCCGCGCCCCCTGCCGGCGGCCTTGAGAACTGCACCCTTGCGCATGCGCAGACGGGAGGGCGGGGTCAGGCTGGGCCCGGGGGCGGAGCCTGGGCCTCATCAGCCCTGCTGGGCCAGGTGAGGCCGCTTCCACTTTGAGTGGTCCTGGCCTGCCCGGGGCTTTCTGCGCCGGCCTTTCCGCCTGCAGTGCTGGAAGAGGCCGCGGTCGCCCCTTGTCCGAGGCTTACAGGGGGTGCCCTCCCCTGAGAGAGACCCCGCCCCTCCGTCTAGGGCCTGTTCGTGCGAGGGGCCGTCCCCTCGGGGTGTGAGTGTTAGAGGAGGGTGCAGGTGTCCTCTAGGGGGAAGATTGACCATTCCCCCGAGGGGGATAGGGTCTCGATTCCCCATGGGCGTTTGGGTGCCCCTAAGCCCAAGGGGGCTGAGGGTCCCCGAACCACACCCCCGCTCTCCAGCCACCCTCCCGGCGGCCCGGGAACGGCACCTTTGCGCATGCGCAGTCGGTGGGCGGGGTTAGGCTCCAGCCGAGCGCGGAGCCTGGGCCTCATCAGCCCTGCTGGGCGGGGGAGGACGCTTCCCCTTTGAGTGTTGCCGGCTTGCCCGGGGCATATCCGCGCCGGCCTGTCCGCCTGCCGTTTTGGAAGAGGCCGGGTCGCCGCTTGTCCGTGGCTTACAGGGGCTGCCCTCCCCTGACAGTGACCCCGCCCCTCCTACTAGGGCGTGTTCGGGCGCAGGGCCGGGCTCTGGGGCTGTGAGTGCAGGAGCAGGGTGCAGGTGTGCCCCGGCAGGAAGATTTGCCATTCCCCCGAGGGGGAAGAGGGTCCCGATTCCCCATGGGGGTAGAGTTGCCCTACCCCCAAGGGGGCTGAGGGTGCCCGAACCACCACCCCCCCGCTCACCCGCGCCCCCTGCCGGCGGCCTTGAGAACTGCACCCTTGCGCATGCGCAGACGGGAGGGCGGGGTCAGGCTGGGCCCGGGGGCGGAGCCTGGGCCTCATCAGCCCTGCTGGGCCAGGTGAGGCCGCTTCCACTTTGAGTGGTCCTGGCCTGCCCGGGGCTTTCTGCGCCGGCCTTTCCGCCTGCAGTGCTGGAAGAGGCCGCGGTCGCCCCTTGTCCGAGGCTTACAGGGGGTGCCCTCCCCTGAGAGAGACCCCGCCCCTCCGTCTAGGGCCTGTTCGTGCGAGGGGCCGTCCCCTCGGGGTGTGAGTGTTAGAGGAGGGTGCAGGTGTCCTCTAGGGGGAAGATTGACCATTCCCCCGAGGGGGATAGGGTCTCGATTCCCCATGGGCGTTTGGGTGCCCCTAAGCCCAAGGGGGCTGAGGGTCCCCGAACCACACCCCCGCTCTCCAGCCACCCTCCCGGCGGCCCGGGAACGGCACCTTTGCGCATGCGCAGTCGGTGGGCGGGGTTAGGCTCCAGCCGAGCGCGGAGCCTGGGCCTCATCAGCCCTGCTGGGCGGGGGAGGACGCTTCCCCTTTGAGTGTTGCCGGCTTGCCCGGGGCATATCCGCGCCGGCCTGTCCGCCTGCCGTTTTGGAAGAGGCCGGGTCGCCGCTTGTCCGTGGCTTACAGGGGCTGCCCTCCCCTGACAGTGACCCCGCCCCTCCTACTAGGGCGTGTTCGGGCGCAGGGCCGGGCTCTGGGGCTGTGAGTGCAGGAGCAGGGTGCAGGTGTGCCCCGGCAGGAAGATTTGCCATTCCCCCGAGGGGGAAGAGGGTCCCGATTCCCCATGGGGGTAGAGTTGCCCTACCCCCAAGGGGGCTGAGGGTGCCCGAACCACCACCCCCCCGCTCACCCGCGCCCCCTGCCGGCGGCCTTGAGAACTGCACCCTTGCGCATGCGCAGACGGGAGGGCGGGGTCAGGCTGGGCCCGGGGGCGGAGCCTGGGCCTCATCAGCCCTGCTGGGCCAGGTGAGGCCGCTTCCACTTTGAGTGGTCCTGGCCTGCCCGGGGCTTTCTGCGCCGGCCTTTCCGCCTGCAGTGCTGGAAGAGGCCGCGGTCGCCCCTTGTCCGAGGCTTACAGGGGGTGCCCTCCCCTGAGAGAGACCCCGCCCCTCCGTCTAGGGCCTGTTCGTGCGAGGGGCCGTCCCCTCGGGGTGTGAGTGTTAGAGGAGGGTGCAGGTGTCCTCTAGGGGGAAGATTGACCATTCCCCCGAGGGGGATAGGGTCTCGATTCCCCATGGGCGTTTGGGTGCCCCTAAGCCCAAGGGGGCTGAGGGTCCCCGAACCACACCCCCGCTCTCCAGCCACCCTCCCGGCGGCCCGGGAACGGCACCTTTGCGCATGCGCAGTCGGTGGGCGGGGTTAGGCTCCAGCCGAGCGCGGAGCCTGGGCCTCATCAGCCCTGCTGGGCGGGGGAGGACGCTTCCCCTTTGAGTGTTGCCGGCTTGCCCGGGGCATATCCGCGCCGGCCTGTCCGCCTGCCGTTTTGGAAGAGGCCGGGTCGCCGCTTGTCCGTGGCTTACAGGGGCTGCCCTCCCCTGACAGTGACCCCGCCCCTCCTACTAGGGCGTGTTCGGGCGCAGGGCCGGGCTCTGGGGCTGTGAGTGCAGGAGCAGGGTGCAGGTGTGCCCCGGCAGGAAGATTTGCCATTCCCCCGAGGGGGAAGAGGGTCCCGATTCCCCATGGGGGTAGAGTTGCCCTACCCCCAAGGGGGCTGAGGGTGCCCGAACCACCACCCCCCCGCTCACCCGCGCCCCCTGCCGGCGGCCTTGAGAACTGCACCCTTGCGCATGCGCAGACGGGAGGGCGGGGTCAGGCTGGGCCCGGGGGCGGAGCCTGGGCCTCATCAGCCCTGCTGGGCCAGGTGAGGCCGCTTCCACTTTGAGTGGTCCTGGCCTGCCCGGGGCTTTCTGCGCCGGCCTTTCCGCCTGCAGTGCTGGAAGAGGCCGCGGTCGCCCCTTGTCCGAGGCTTACAGGGGGTGCCCTCCCCTGAGAGAGACCCCGCCCCTCCGTCTAGGGCCTGTTCGTGCGAGGGGCCGTCCCCTCGGGGTGTGAGTGTTAGAGGAGGGTGCAGGTGTCCTCTAGGGGGAAGATTGACCATTCCCCCGAGGGGGATAGGGTCTCGATTCCCCATGGGCGTTTGGGTGCCCCTAAGCCCAAGGGGGCTGAGGGTCCCCGAACCACACCCCCGCTCTCCAGCCACCCTCCCGGCGGCCCGGGAACGGCACCTTTGCGCATGCGCAGTCGGTGGGCGGGGTTAGGCTCCAGCCGAGCGCGGAGCCTGGGCCTCATCAGCCCTGCTGGGCGGGGGAGGACGCTTCCCCTTTGAGTGTTGCCGGCTTGCCCGGGGCATATCCGCGCCGGCCTGTCCGCCTGCCGTTTTGGAAGAGGCCGGGTCGCCGCTTGTCCGTGGCTTACAGGGGCTGCCCTCCCCTGACAGTGACCCCGCCCCTCCTACTAGGGCGTGTTCGGGCGCAGGGCCGGGCTCTGGGGCTGTGAGTGCAGGAGCAGGGTGCAGGTGTGCCCCGGCAGGAAGATTTGCCATTCCCCCGAGGGGGAAGAGGGTCCCGATTCCCCATGGGGGTAGAGTTGCCCTACCCCCAAGGGGGCTGAGGGTGCCCGAACCACCACCCCCCCGCTCACCCGCGCCCCCTGCCGGCGGCCTTGAGAACTGCACCCTTGCGCATGCGCAGACGGGAGGGCGGGGTCAGGCTGGGCCCGGGGGCGGAGCCTGGGCCTCATCAGCCCTGCTGGGCCAGGTGAGGCCGCTTCCACTTTGAGTGGTCCTGGCCTGCCCGGGGCTTTCTGCGCCGGCCTTTCCGCCTGCAGTGCTGGAAGAGGCCGCGGTCGCCCCTTGTCCGAGGCTTACAGGGGGTGCCCTCCCCTGAGAGAGACCCCGCCCCTCCGTCTAGGGCCTGTTCGTGCGAGGGGCCGTCCCCTCGGGGTGTGAGTGTTAGAGGAGGGTGCAGGTGTCCTCTAGGGGGAAGATTGACCATTCCCCCGAGGGGGATAGGGTCTCGATTCCCCATGGGCGTTTGGGTGCCCCTAAGCCCAAGGGGGCTGAGGGTCCCCGAACCACACCCCCGCTCTCCAGCCACCCTCCCGGCGGCCCGGGAACGGCACCTTTGCGCATGCGCAGTCGGTGGGCGGGGTTAGGCTCCAGCCGAGCGCGGAGCCTGGGCCTCATCAGCCCTGCTGGGCGGGGGAGGACGCTTCCCCTTTGAGTGTTGCCGGCTTGCCCGGGGCATATCCGCGCCGGCCTGTCCGCCTGCCGTTTTGGAAGAGGCCGGGTCGCCGCTTGTCCGTGGCTTACAGGGGCTGCCCTCCCCTGACAGTGACCCCGCCCCTCCTACTAGGGCGTGTTCGGGCGCAGGGCCGGGCTCTGGGGCTGTGAGTGCAGGAGCAGGGTGCAGGTGTGCCCCGGCAGGAAGATTTGCCATTCCCCCGAGGGGGAAGAGGGTCCCGATTCCCCATGGGGGTAGAGTTGCCCTACCCCCAAGGGGGCTGAGGGTGCCCGAACCACCACCCCCCCGCTCACCCGCGCCCCCTGCCGGCGGCCTTGAGAACTGCACCCTTGCGCATGCGCAGACGGGAGGGCGGGGTCAGGCTGGGCCCGGGGGCGGAGCCTGGGCCTCATCAGCCCTGCTGGGCCAGGTGAGGCCGCTTCCACTTTGAGTGGTCCTGGCCTGCCCGGGGCTTTCTGCGCCGGCCTTTCCGCCTGCAGTGCTGGAAGAGGCCGCGGTCGCCCCTTGTCCGAGGCTTACAGGGGGTGCCCTCCCCTGAGAGAGACCCCGCCCCTCCGTCTAGGGCCTGTTCGTGCGAGGGGCCGTCCCCTCGGGGTGTGAGTGTTAGAGGAGGGTGCAGGTGTCCTCTAGGGGGAAGATTGACCATTCCCCCGAGGGGGATAGGGTCTCGATTCCCCATGGGCGTTTGGGTGCCCCTAAGCCCAAGGGGGCTGAGGGTCCCCGAACCACACCCCCGCTCTCCAGCCACCCTCCCGGCGGCCCGGGAACGGCACCTTTGCGCATGCGCAGTCGGTGGGCGGGGTTAGGCTCCAGCCGAGCGCGGAGCCTGGGCCTCATCAGCCCTGCTGGGCGGGGGAGGACGCTTCCCCTTTGAGTGTTGCCGGCTTGCCCGGGGCATATCCGCGCCGGCCTGTCCGCCTGCCGTTTTGGAAGAGGCCGGGTCGCCGCTTGTCCGTGGCTTACAGGGGCTGCCCTCCCCTGACAGTGACCCCGCCCCTCCTACTAGGGCGTGTTCGGGCGCAGGGCCGGGCTCTGGGGCTGTGAGTGCAGGAGCAGGGTGCAGGTGTGCCCCGGCAGGAAGATTTGCCATTCCCCCGAGGGGGAAGAGGGTCCCGATTCCCCATGGGGGTAGAGTTGCCCTACCCCCAAGGGGGCTGAGGGTGCCCGAACCACCACCCCCCCGCTCACCCGCGCCCCCTGCCGGCGGCCTTGAGAACTGCACCCTTGCGCATGCGCAGACGGGAGGGCGGGGTCAGGCTGGGCCCGGGGGCGGAGCCTGGGCCTCATCAGCCCTGCTGGGCCAGGTGAGGCCGCTTCCACTTTGAGTGGTCCTGGCCTGCCCGGGGCTTTCTGCGCCGGCCTTTCCGCCTGCAGTGCTGGAAGAGGCCGCGGTCGCCCCTTGTCCGAGGCTTACAGGGGGTGCCCTCCCCTGAGAGAGACCCCGCCCCTCCGTCTAGGGCCTGTTCGTGCGAGGGGCCGTCCCCTCGGGGTGTGAGTGTTAGAGGAGGGTGCAGGTGTCCTCTAGGGGGAAGATTGACCATTCCCCCGAGGGGGATAGGGTCTCGATTCCCCATGGGCGTTTGGGTGCCCCTAAGCCCAAGGGGGCTGAGGGTCCCCGAACCACACCCCCGCTCTCCAGCCACCCTCCCGGCGGCCCGGGAACGGCACCTTTGCGCATGCGCAGTCGGTGGGCGGGGTTAGGCTCCAGCCGAGCGCGGAGCCTGGGCCTCATCAGCCCTGCTGGGCGGGGGAGGACGCTTCCCCTTTGAGTGTTGCCGGCTTGCCCGGGGCATATCCGCGCCGGCCTGTCCGCCTGCCGTTTTGGAAGAGGCCGGGTCGCCGCTTGTCCGTGGCTTACAGGGGCTGCCCTCCCCTGACAGTGACCCCGCCCCTCCTACTAGGGCGTGTTCGGGCGCAGGGCCGGGCTCTGGGGCTGTGAGTGCAGGAGCAGGGTGCAGGTGTGCCCCGGCAGGAAGATTTGCCATTCCCCCGAGGGGGAAGAGGGTCCCGATTCCCCATGGGGGTAGAGTTGCCCTACCCCCAAGGGGGCTGAGGGTGCCCGAACCACCACCCCCCCGCTCACCCGCGCCCCCTGCCGGCGGCCTTGAGAACTGCACCCTTGCGCATGCGCAGACGGGAGGGCGGGGTCAGGCTGGGCCCGGGGGCGGAGCCTGGGCCTCATCAGCCCTGCTGGGCCAGGTGAGGCCGCTTCCACTTTGAGTGGTCCTGGCCTGCCCGGGGCTTTCTGCGCCGGCCTTTCCGCCTGCAGTGCTGGAAGAGGCCGCGGTCGCCCCTTGTCCGAGGCTTACAGGGGGTGCCCTCCCCTGAGAGAGACCCCGCCCCTCCGTCTAGGGCCTGTTCGTGCGAGGGGCCGTCCCCTCGGGGTGTGAGTGTTAGAGGAGGGTGCAGGTGTCCTCTAGGGGGAAGATTGACCATTCCCCCGAGGGGGATAGGGTCTCGATTCCCCATGGGCGTTTGGGTGCCCCTAAGCCCAAGGGGGCTGAGGGTCCCCGAACCACACCCCCGCTCTCCAGCCACCCTCCCGGCGGCCCGGGAACGGCACCTTTGCGCATGCGCAGTCGGTGGGCGGGGTTAGGCTCCAGCCGAGCGCGGAGCCTGGGCCTCATCAGCCCTGCTGGGCGGGGGAGGACGCTTCCCCTTTGAGTGTTGCCGGCTTGCCCGGGGCATATCCGCGCCGGCCTGTCCGCCTGCCGTTTTGGAAGAGGCCGGGTCGCCGCTTGTCCGTGGCTTACAGGGGCTGCCCTCCCCTGACAGTGACCCCGCCCCTCCTACTAGGGCGTGTTCGGGCGCAGGGCCGGGCTCTGGGGCTGTGAGTGCAGGAGCAGGGTGCAGGTGTGCCCCGGCAGGAAGATTTGCCATTCCCCCGAGGGGGAAGAGGGTCCCGATTCCCCATGGGGGTAGAGTTGCCCTACCCCCAAGGGGGCTGAGGGTGCCCGAACCACCACCCCCCCGCTCACCCGCGCCCCCTGCCGGCGGCCTTGAGAACTGCACCCTTGCGCATGCGCAGACGGGAGGGCGGGGTCAGGCTGGGCCCGGGGGCGGAGCCTGGGCCTCATCAGCCCTGCTGGGCCAGGTGAGGCCGCTTCCACTTTGAGTGGTCCTGGCCTGCCCGGGGCTTTCTGCGCCGGCCTTTCCGCCTGCAGTGCTGGAAGAGGCCGCGGTCGCCCCTTGTCCGAGGCTTACAGGGGGTGCCCTCCCCTGAGAGAGACCCCGCCCCTCCGTCTAGGGCCTGTTCGTGCGAGGGGCCGTCCCCTCGGGGTGTGAGTGTTAGAGGAGGGTGCAGGTGTCCTCTAGGGGGAAGATTGACCATTCCCCCGAGGGGGATAGGGTCTCGATTCCCCATGGGCGTTTGGGTGCCCCTAAGCCCAAGGGGGCTGAGGGTCCCCGAACCACACCCCCGCTCTCCAGCCACCCTCCCGGCGGCCCGGGAACGGCACCTTTGCGCATGCGCAGTCGGTGGGCGGGGTTAGGCTCCAGCCGAGCGCGGAGCCTGGGCCTCATCAGCCCTGCTGGGCGGGGGAGGACGCTTCCCCTTTGAGTGTTGCCGGCTTGCCCGGGGCATATCCGCGCCGGCCTGTCCGCCTGCCGTTTTGGAAGAGGCCGGGTCGCCGCTTGTCCGTGGCTTACAGGGGCTGCCCTCCCCTGACAGTGACCCCGCCCCTCCTACTAGGGCGTGTTCGGGCGCAGGGCCGGGCTCTGGGGCTGTGAGTGCAGGAGCAGGGTGCAGGTGTGCCCCGGCAGGAAGATTTGCCATTCCCCCGAGGGGGAAGAGGGTCCCGATTCCCCATGGGGGTAGAGTTGCCCCACCCCCAAGGGGGCTGAGGGTGCCCGAACCACCACCCCCCCGCTCACCCGCGCCCCCTGCCGGCGGCCTTGAGAACTGCACCCTTGCGCATGCGCAGACGGGAGGGCGGGGTCAGGCTGGGCCCGGGGGCGGAGCCTGGGCCTCATCAGCCCTGCTGGGCCAGGTGAGGCCGCTTCCACTTTGAGTGGTCCTGGCCTGCCCGGGGCTTTCTGCGCCGGCCTTTCCGCCTGCAGTGCTGGAAGAGGCCGCGGTCGCCCCTTGTCCGAGGCTTACAGGGGGTGCCCTCCCCTGAGAGAGACCCCGCCCCTCCGTCTAGGGCCTGTTCGTGCGAGGGGCCGTCCCCTCGGGGTGTGAGTGTTAGAGGAGGGTGCAGGTGTCCTCTAGGGGGAAGATTGACCATTCCCCCGAGGGGGATAGGGTCTCGATTCCCCATGGGCGTTTGGGTGCCCCTAAGCCCAAGGGGGCTGAGGGTCCCCGAACCACACCCCCGCTCTCCAGCCACCCTCCCGGCGGCCCGGGAACGGCACCTTTGCGCATGCGCAGTCGGTGGGCGGGGTTAGGCTCCAGCCGAGCGCGGAGCCTGGGCCTCATCAGCCCTGCTGGGCGGGGGAGGACGCTTCCCCTTTGAGTGTTGCCGGCTTGCCCGGGGCATATCCGCGCCGGCCTGTCCGCCTGCCGTTTTGGAAGAGGCCGGGTCGCCGCTTGTCCGTGGCTTACAGGGGCTGCCCTCCCCTGACAGTGACCCCGCCCCTCCTACTAGGGCGTGTTCGGGCGCAGGGCCGGGCTCTGGGGCTGTGAGTGCAGGAGCAGGGTGCAGGTGTGCCCCGGCAGGAAGATTTGCCATTCCCCCGAGGGGGAAGAGGGTCCCGATTCCCCATGGGGGTAGAGTTGCCCTACCCCCAAGGGGGCTGAGGGTGCCCGAACCACCACCCCCCCGCTCACCCGCGCCCCCTGCCGGCGGCCTTGAGAACTGCACCCTTGCGCATGCGCAGACGGGAGGGCGGGGTCAGGCTGGGCCCGGGGGCGGAGCCTGGGCCTCATCAGCCCTGCTGGGCCAGGTGAGGCCGCTTCCACTTTGAGTGGTCCTGGCCTGCCCGGGGCTTTCTGCGCCGGCCTTTCCGCCTGCAGTGCTGGAAGAGGCCGCGGTCGCCCCTTGTCCGAGGCTTACAGGGGGTGCCCTCCCCTGAGAGAGACCCCGCCCCTCCGTCTAGGGCCTGTTCGTGCGAGGGGCCGTCCCCTCGGGGTGTGAGTGTTAGAGGAGGGTGCAGGTGTCCTCTAGGGGGAAGATTGACCATTCCCCCGAGGGGGATAGGGTCTCGATTCCCCATGGGCGTTTGGGTGCCCCTAAGCCCAAGGGGGCTGAGGGTCCCCGAACCACACCCCCGCTCTCCAGCCACCCTCCCGGCGGCCCGGGAACGGCACCTTTGCGCATGCGCAGTCGGTGGGCGGGGTTAGGCTCCAGCCGAGCGCGGAGCCTGGGCCTCATCAGCCCTGCTGGGCGGGGGAGGACGCTTCCCCTTTGAGTGTTGCCGGCTTGCCCGGGG